>NW_022196905.1:263033380-263050354 GCF_008632895.1 Mastomys coucha | reverse complement strand
TCAAAATATCTTTCCACTTCACCATGCCTTTAGATGGACCATGGGAATCCTGATGTCTGTCTGCTGCTGAGTGGCCTTGAGCATCCAGATTTAAAAAATTTAAAGTAAATAAGGCTAGAGATATTCTCTCCTTGGGGGGTATGGCCTTGGCCTATTCTCTCTTTTTGTTTTAGCAAACATTTTTTTAAGGTGTGATGTGTACGCTCTACAATTTTTTGTCTTTGAGGATTATATGGTAATCTGTGATTAAACTGTACCTCTATCTGTTTGTAGAAGGAGACAAAGGTCTGAGCCGTATAAGCTGGCCCATTGTCCGTTTTCAGTTGTTGTGGTTTTCTCTATGCAGCCCAGGCTTCTAAGCAATGTCCTATGACATTGTGAGCCTTTTCTTTACTCAAAGGTGTAGCATATATGATACCTGAGCAGGTATCTACAGATACATGAACATATTTTAAGGTTCTAAACTCTGAAATGTGGGTGACATTCATTTGCCAGATCTTTTTTTTTTTTTAAAGATTTATTTATTTTTTTTTATTATAAATGAGTATAGGGGAGCTGTCTTCAGACACACCAAAAGAGGGCATCAGATTTCATTACGGGTGGTTGTGAGCCACCATGTGGTTGCTGGGATCTGAACTCATGACCTTCCGAAGAGCAGTCAGTGTTCTTGTCCACTGAGCCATCTCTCCAGCCCCATTTGCCAGATCTTAAGTGGCATCAACCCTCTAGGGTTCACTCTCACACCAGGAGGATGAAGATGAATCACACACTGAGGACAATCTAATACCACCTGTCTGGCATCTGTTCTGGACAGATGGAATTTTTGTTGTAAGGTTCTTGTATTTACATGAAATGATTGGTGAAACTGTCTAGCTTGGTCTAAAGATGAGCTCAGAAAAATATATTCTATTTTAGTCCATTGATCGACTTTATCATTATTTTTACTTAATGGTCTAGGCAATCTTGTATGTGTTCTGATATGTTGAATATAAAAGCGCTTTTTTCTTTGTCAGATTAAATCTTGTAGCTCATGTAATAGGGCACATACAGTACTACTATTTTTAATAGGATCTGTCAATTTTAATACTTTTACTGTATTGACTACATAGGCCGAATCTGAGATTAAATTGAATGTAAACTGACATCTTTTAAACACTTCAATTACTATTTTCAACTCTACAATTTGGGGGGAGCCTGGTTGAAATTGGCATAGCACTGGCTCTTGTCTTTCTATCAAATAGGCTCTACAGCCTGTCTTTGAGCCATCAGTAAACACATTAGGTGACCCTTGAAGGGGTACTGTTGATGTAACTTTGGGAAATATCACTGGGTGTTCTTTAAAAAATGACAGCAATGGATGTTTAGGATAATGGTTATCAATTACTCTATTAAAACTACATTGTAATATTGTCTAATCATCTACAGTGTCACACAAAATCTTAATTTGGTGACTGGAATAAGGCACTCTTATGTTGGCTGGAGCGACTCCAAAAGACTGTAAGCATTGTTGAGCACTATTTAAAGCTAATGCGGCAATTGTCGCAGGATAATATACAATAGATTTATTTGGGGAAACTTTTGAATAAATCTATAGTAATGGTCTTTCTTGTCATAGTAATCTTGTAGGTTGACCATAAGTAGCAAATATGTACAATGTAATGGGCTGTCTTTCTTGTCACCTCTGTAGAAAGGCACTCTGTAGCCTTTCTTTCACTATATACAAGGCTTTTTTTGTTTCTTTTGTTAACTGTCTAGGAGAATCAAGTGCTGAATCACCTATCAGAATATTACATAGGGGTCTTAACTCACAATTTGGTAACTTTAAATAGCCTCTTATCTAATTGATATCTCTTAATAACTTTTGAAAATCATTTAGAGTCTTCAAATTATCTTTTTTTATCTCAATCTTTTGAGGTATTATTTTTTTAGGTCTAATTTTCGCTCTTAAATAATTAAACCACATTCTCTTTTTGAACCTTTTTAGGAGCAATAAACAACCTTTTTTGTTTTAATAACTAATTCTTCATAGGCTTGATCTAATATTTGTTCACTCTTAGCTGAAAGCAAAATATCATTTATGTAGTGAAGGCATCTCAAGTCTGGAAAATTCTTTCTCAAAGGAGCAATGGCTTCTCTCACATACAGTTGACACATAGTAGGACTATTTGTCATGTCTTGAGGTAAGACTATCTATTTAAACCTCTGATCAGGTTCTTTATGGTTACAGGATGGAATAGTAAACGCAAATCTCTCACTGTCTTTGGCACACAGAGGAATGGAGAAAAAGCAATCTTTTATGTCTATAACTATTATGGGCCATGAGGCTGGCAAAGATGATAAAAGCGGCAAGCCACGCTGTACAGGGCCCATGATTTGTATTTGTTGGTTAATGGCACGCAGATCATGTAACAATCTCTATTTTTTAGATTTCTTTTTAATGACAAAGATAAGAGTATTCTAGGGAGACACCGAGGGTTTGATATGACCCAAGGATAATTGTTCAGAAACCAGCTGTTTAGCAGCTTATAATTTTTTAGAGGAAAGAGGCCACTGAGGAACCCACACTGAATCTTCTGTCTTTTAAGTTATGGGAATGCCCTCCTCAGTGGCCACTAGGAAAAACCCAGGCCCTGTCTCTTTTGTCTTTGTTGTACAGGTATTGGACTCTTCTTCCCTTGTAAATACTTTCTTATTCTGAAACCTGGAGCATATCCCATGTCTTGTATCATGTGTTGGGATGAATCAGAGTATTCATTATTTAATTTAAATCTCATGTCTTTTAAAAGGTTTCTTCTCCAAAGGGAGATAGGGAGCTCAAGTACATATGGCTGTATATCTCTTGAATGACCTTCTTGATCTTGTCACTTTAATTGCCTTGTACTCATATCAGGAGTTTTTGTATAACCTAGGCCTTGGAGTGTTTGAGAAGAGGCTTGTACGGGCCAACTTGAAGGCCAGTCTTTTTTCGCTATAATACTCTTGTCTGTTCTAGTATCTAAAAGGCCCAGGATCTTTTTGCCATCAACTTTTAACTCTAAGACGGGGCGTTGGTCTAAATCTAGGGAAAGAAAAGTCAAATCTGTGTCTGTGGACCCAAAACCTCTTTTTCTTCTCTCTTGATCTCTTCTCGCATAGCGATCATGTAAGCTCGGCAAGATGACCACTGAGCAATTTTATCTCTAGGAGAAATAGCTGTTATTCTACTGGGGGAATCTACTATGATCTTAACCACTCCTGTGTAATCTGGATCTATAACTCTAGGGTGTACAATAAGTCTTCTTAAGGCTGATGATGTTCTCTCTAATAATAAACCCACTGTGTCAGGTTCAAGGGGTCTTTTAAAATCTGTTTCAATTAACTGGACCCCCATCTGGGGCGTTAATATGAGTCTGGTGGTGGGGCGGAGGTCTAATCTTGTTGAGCCCGCAGTGGCTCTCTGCGGTCTCTCGGATGGCGGAATGTTGGCCACCTCTCTTGACTCTGTTCTTTGTCTTGACTCTCTACTGTCCCATATATTTGTGGGCCCTGGGGTTGTGGGCCCTGCTGTCTGTTTTTTGGACGAGTACCACCATAGCCTTGAGTCAAGGGCTGGCCATTGATGTCTTTTACAGAGCGGCATTCATTAGCCCAATGGCTTCTTTTTTTACATCTTGGGCATAACCCTGGCAGCCTGGGGCGTTGTTCACTTTCTGTGTTTTCTGTATTTCTTCTTTCAGGGCGCTGTCTTTTAAGGTGTCCCATTTTTCTGCACTTGAAACAAGCTCCTGGACTTCTTCTTCCTTTTCTGGTCAACTGTACTACCGTGGCAGCAAGGCCAGCATTGGTTAATGGTCCCCCAAGTTCTCTATACACTTTCATCTAGGCTTCTATACCTTTGTTCTTATAAGGGGTGATAGCGGCTCTACACTCTTTGGTGCACTGCTCATAGGCCTTATCATAGGCCTTAACTGCTTTATCAGTGGCATAGCGGCATCTGGGTCACTAAAAATTTTCTCTGTCGCTTCCACCAATCGTGTCACAAAATCTGAAAATGGTTCTATGGGGCCCTGTAGAATCTTGGTTAAGTTCTCACTCACTTCTCCTTTGTTAGGAAGGGATTTCTAAGCCTTGATAGCTATTTGATTTATTTGTTCATAAACCTGATTGGGGTATCTTAACTGTTGATTGGCAAATCTCTCCAGACCAAGCAGCATGTCTTTGTCCCAGGCTGGAATTCTATTTCTCTGATTAGTGGCTGTTTGTTCGGCGGCATACTCAATCAGGAAAGCTCTCCAATCAAGATATTGTCTTGGACTTAGACAAGCGCGAGCCAAACCACTCTAGTCACTTGGCATCATATAATGTCTGTTTAATGTTTCTACTTGAGCCAATGTGAAGGAGGCGGTGATGTCATAGGTACGAACCGACTCCGCAAGGGATTTGATTATTTTAAAATCAAGTGGTTCTTTATACCTGTCTCCTTGTGGGTTTTGGAATACAGGATAAGCAAATTGTAATTCTGTTCTTACTTGTGTTTACACCTCCGGGCAGAAAGATCTCCCTACATTCAATGGCTGAATAGGCTGAGTCAGCGGAGCCATCTGAACTTTATACTCGGTCCGCTACTTCTGCGGACTTTAAGCTCCTTTCCGGAGACCTTATTTTGTCCCAACTTACTTGGGACCTTCTAGTGCACTGCCCTGACCACAGGAGTTCTGAGCCTTTTCCGTGTCTGGTTTCCCCGTACGGGCCACCAAATATTGTGACCACCCTCGACCAGCAAGAATGACGCAACACACACTCAAGCTCTTCTCCAGCAGTTTAATCAGGAACCTTGAAGAATCTTCTGACCATGAGGAAAGCCAACCCACAGGTTAAATACTGTATGGTCAGCCACCCAGGTAAAGCCACATGGTGCTATCTAACAGGCCCACATAGCGGAAGCAAGCCAGTTGACTCAGCCCATAACCAAGTAAAGAGTTGTTTACTTCAAGAGTGCTTGCCATCAGGCTGGCGGGGGGCGGAGGCCAGCGCCATCTTTGAGGTGTGGCGCTTCGCAGCTCTCCACACTTGACCACTCTTCCACTGTGTTCTTTTTGAGACAGGATCTCTCGGTCAGACCAGAACTCACTAATACAGCTAATCTCATCAGACAGCTTGTTCCAAGGATTCCATCTTCCCCTTCTGAGGCTGGACTTGCAGGCAGGCCGCCACAGGTACCCAGCATCCATGTGAACTCTGGGGATACACACTCTGGTTCTTGCCTTAAAAGTCAAGTGTTTCAACCTCTGGGCCACATCCTCATCCCCTAGATTGTATTTTGTAAACAGCCATTTCTTCCTTTAGTTGATCACAAGCAGTCCCTTCATAATTACACTACACATTTTTCTCATTTTAATGTGATTATATTTATAAGACTGTACCTTATTTATGTGTCCAATCCTAATTAGGTATCATTTAACTTTTAAAGACACATCACTGTCAAGAACACCCATGGGATGAATATGCTAATATCTAAATATATGCAGATGAGCGTAATTATTTCTTTAGCATTAGTTCCCAAATCACGCTCTAAATTTTTTGAACCAATATGTGATCACCTGCCAGTATGTCACTACCAACCTGTCCAAGTACTCCTTTCCCACACTCTTGGCACCAAATGACAATGTTATACATTGTTGCAATTTACCCAGGGGGAAGATGTTGTCTGATCATTTCAATATTGCTGGTAACTACTGAGGTTGAACACTTTCTCATGTATTATTTACCAAGTTGTATTAAAGATTTGTTTACTTATTTTTTTATTTGTATGTATGCGTGTGTGCCTGTGTGAGTTTAGGTGCATCATGTTTGTGCAGGTACCAGAAAAAGGCAAAAGGTGTTAGATTCCCCTGAAATGGGAGTTTAGAGGTGGTTATGAACCACCTGATGTGGGTGCTGGGATACAAACCCAGGCCTTCTGCAAGAGCAACAACTGTTCACTGAGCCTTCTCTCTAGCCCTAGGGAGTTGTACTTTCAATAAACTTATTTATCAAAAAGACACAAAAGCAAAGTCAACATGCTCAGAAGAGAGTCGGACAACAAAGACACAGAGGAAACCACACATACCTGATGGTTCCAGGGACAGCAGAAAATGGCCAGCTTCCTGGCAGTCACCACTGTGTTCCCTTCAGGCTGCTGCATCCGCGTCCTTTCCAAAAAGGAGGGTGTAACTTGTGCATAGAGGACCCTTCACTTACCAGGTCTTGACTTCCGGCTTCTCATCTTTGGAATGGTGTGAAAGCGACGCCATGTCCTGGTAGTAGACAGTGTCGTTTGGATCTTGTATTTAAATCCCTTCCTGGGCTAACAGTGTAGAATGTGACCCTTTCCTGCTGTGCTGGCCAGTGCGCTGACTCCCTGTCTGGCCCTTCATCACCAGGGGAACAATCCCAGTGGTGATGGTGGTATGTTTGGTAGACTATCAGTGAGCCCCTGGGGTTTCCTGTCCCCACTGTCCTGGTACTGAGATTTCAGACTGCATGTCCCGCTTCTAAAGAGGGTGGTAAGAATCTGAGCTCAGGTCCTTCTGCCTGCACAACAGGAACTCTTCCCACTGAGCCATTTCCCCAGCCACCACTTTTAAGTCTTAAGTCTTTTACTTGTTGGTATATATATGTATATGTAGATAGATAGATAGATAGATAGATAGATAGATAGATAGATAGATAGAGTTGCTTGAGCTTTCCTTTTGATATACTAGAATTTGGAGAGTGTGTATGTGTGTGTTTGGTTGTATGTGTTTGTGTGTGTGTGTGTGTGTGTGTGTGTGTGTATTCTGTACCTAAGCTTTTTATCAAATACAAATACCACAAAATTTTTTCTATGTTGTGTCTTACATTTTCCGATCTTTTTATTATCTTCTTCTATCAGCAGAAGTTCATTTTCATGTAATGTGGCTGTCAATCTTTCTCTTTATGATTGGCCCTTAATATACCCTCACTTAACCAGTGTCTGTGAATATTCCTCTCGTGTTATCATGTAGAAGCTTGCTCTATTTTTCAAGTCTACCCTCTACATGGTCTTGATTTTTTATACACAGCATGGTTTGTCTGTCTGTCTGTTTGTTTGTTTTACCATGGTAGATATACAATAGGTGTCTTAGTTAGGGTTTCTATTATAGTGAAGAGACATCATGACCATGGCAGCTATTATAAAGAACAATATTCAGTTGGGCTAGTTTAGAGTTTCAGAGGTTCAGTCCATTACAATCATGGCCAGAAGCATGGTGTCACACAGGCAGACATGGTGCTGGAGAAGGAGCTGAGATTTCTACATCTGGATCAGCAGGTGGCAGGAAGTGACAGTGATACTGGGCTTGGCTTGAGCATTTAAAACTTGAAAGCCCATCCCCAGTGACACACTTCCTTCAACAAGGCCACGCCTCCTAATAGTGCCACTCCCAGTGAGCCTATGGGAGCCACTTTCATTCAAACCACCACAACAGGCCAGCACCAACTATTGGAAAAGCCATCCCTTTCCCCCCCTTTAAAAACTTTTATTTAGGCCTGAGGAGATGGCGCAGCAGTTAAAAGCACTGGCTGCTCCTCCAGAGGGAGTTTTGATTCCCAGCTCCCTCATGGCAGCTCACAACTGTCTACAACTCCAGTTCAGGGTAATCCAACGCCCCCTTCTGACCTCCCAGGGTTCTGCACACATGGTACACAGACATATATGCTGGCAAAACACTTATATACATAAAATAAATGTTTCAAAATTTGTATTTGTGTGAATGTATGCATGCTGGAACAAGCGTACTGTGAGGGAACACAAGGCATGGAGGACATGTAGGGTCAGAGGATAAACTGCATGTGTTGGCTCTCTTTTTCTACTCTGTGGGTTCCAAAGATCAAATTCAGGTTATCAGACTTGGTAGCAATCATCCTTACCCACTGAGCCATCTTGCCTGCCTCTTCTCATTTTTTTGACTTCCTGGTTTTCATTTTTATGGGTTTGTTTGTTTCTTTCTTTGCTTTGAGATCATCTTACTCTGTCTCCCAAGCTAGCCTTGAACTCAGGGTCACAGTTCTGTTTCAGTTTCTCGAGTGCTGAGATTATAGGTTTGCGCCACTCCACCTGGCTTTCCTGTATCATTGTGTGCATATGTATATGTGTGTGTGTGTGTCTTTGTATGTATGTACACTCACGTATGTGCACTAGGCATGTACATGGTACACAGACAAACATGCAGGCAGAACACCCATACACATAAAATCATTTGAAAGACATTTTGCTAAAAGACAATTGAAGGTTCTGGGTGTTGTTGTCTTCCAAAGAGGATCAGCGTCCTGAAGTTATTTACTTATTTATTTTTGGCGCTGAGGACTGAACCGCCGGCTCCTCTTGTACTGAGTGTGCCCTGCCTCTGAGCCACCCAAGCCCAGGGTGAAATCTCAGTTCCCAAAGAGGTCGGAGCAGATGGCGCTGCTGTGGGGGCAGAGTTGACTGGCAGCCAGGCGTTCCAGCCCTGTGTAGGACACATTTAACAGCTAAATGGATAGTATCATTGTATTATTATCATCTGCCTGCCCTTCTGTCAAACACTCTTTGGGTCCCAAGCACAGGCCCCTCGGGCCCTCTCTCCTTGGAAGGTCTTGGCCTCCCCCTCCCCCCAGGAAGAAAGTATTCTTTCCATTTCTCAGCTGCGTGTTGCTTTTCCTTTCAGTCTTATAGGTGCAGCGCTGTCTCAGCAGATGGCTTCGGAGAAAGGGGGTGCCAAATGGCATCTCACACAGTGTGGCATCTCACACAGTGTGGCTCTGCAGTCCTTCTCACAGCCGAGGCCAGGGGACACTGAGTGATGCTCCCAGTCCATCTCTGTTGCTCTGTTAAAGCACCCTGACCAGAGTAACTTAGGAGAGGACACCGCCCATCAGTGGTCAAGCAGGAATGCTAGCTGTTAGTCACAACGTGTCCATTCTTTTTGTTTGTTTGTTTTAAAGATGTATTTATTTATTTCATATATGTGAGTACACTGTTGCTGTCTTTAGGCACACCAGAAGAGGGCGTCAGATCCCCATTACAGATGGTTGTGAGCCACTATGTGGTTGCTGGGAATTGAACTCAGGACCTCTGGAAGAGCAATCCGTGCTCTTAACCCCTGAGCCATCTCTCCAGCCCACAAGTCCATTCTTGATTACTCACCTGCCGCTTAGGCGTGGGTAGATTTCCTCAGTCTCACACAAGTTTAGTGTTCACCCAAGAAACTCTGCCTTCCACATTCACAGGGGGAAGGGTGGGTCTTCTGGTCTCAATTAACAGTCAAGACAGTCCCCGACATGCTGTAGAGTAACACCGTCCAGATAACTCCTCAACCGAGACTCCCTCTAGATATCTCTGGGTTGTATCGAGCTGATACTAAAAAAAAATAGCAGCAACCTGGGATCTTGTCATTGCATGGTGTTAGACCTAGTGAGTCCAGTAGGTAAGATCCCAGATTCCTCACAGTTTTGGTGGAGCTGGTGAAATGGCCTATAGTTCTTTGAGTGGAAAGCATCTGAGTCACTGTAGCTTATGCTATTTGTGCCGTACCACCCACTACTTAAAAAGAAAAAAAAAAAAACTGATTTGACTCTCAAGCAAGGAACGATACACCCTCAACCTAGCCTGTCACTTTGTGAGAGTGTAAAGATATGGACCCATGAGTATCCTGAGCTGATAGTCCCTCTTATCCCTACCTCTTATGACAGGGATCTGAAGGGAGCTTTTGACCCATGGCATCTTCACAAAGACCATCATCAAAGAGGAAGCAGGATGAGTTAGAAGTGAGAGCTGACTGATTCTAAGACCCAGCAACTTGTAAAGTTCTCTCTTGCTTGGGATGAGAGTACAGGATGGGTGGTCTGGAAAACTCACAAGGGGCCTGACAACTCCTCATGACTGTGTGCAGACTGAATAATGAAATATGTATTAGATGCTCTTTACAATTAAGTGGAGTGGTCACTGGTTTAATCAATACCCAAATGGTATTGATTGATTGGCTGGGAAGGCATCCAGGACCTTGTATGGAATTGTTTCATGCTCAGCCTACAGCCCTGGCTTGGGATGAACTTGATGTGAAAGATGGTTGCCAGTACTCTCCAGCAAGTAGCAGAAGGATCCATCCCTTGAAAAAGTAGAGAAAAGTCCAGAGTCAAATGGTTTCCAGGCAGCTTCTCAAACTGACCTCCGTCCTCTTCCAGTATGTGAACCCTCAGTGAAAAGGACCTGTTAGGAAAGAAGAACACACTGGGGTAACACGGGGACAAAGGGAGTCGGATCCATACCTCAGGGAAAAACGTCACAGTCAGGTCTTGACTGCCACTTGGGATGCAGTGGCATCTTCCTATCAGGGGCTCAGCATAGATTCTGAGAATAGGCCTACCAGAGCCAGAACACTCAAGATCACAGCTCAGTTCCACTCAGGGATGAGTGGCCTGGGTTTCTTATGTCTCTGACTGAGGTCTTGGTTGCCATAAAGGGTATGTGGTAGGATGCTCACTGGCGTCTACCCAGAGCTCGCAGCACACCATGTGTCTAGGTTTGTTTCTATTACAGTGATAGAATTCCGTGACACATACAACGTTAAAGGGCAGAGTTTATGTGGTTTACTCTTGAGGGCCTGGCTGCTCTGGGGCTTTTTCCTGAAGCCAGATATTTAAAGAAGGGGGTGTGGTTGCTTATCTACCAGAACAGGCTTGGCAAGGCCAGTAATGGATCAGGTAAGGGCCAGGATTTTGGAGTGGTGATCGGGGGCGGCTGCATCTTCAGATCCTGACAACCCAGCCTTTCTTCCAGTTGAAGGTCTGTGGTTATCTATCGGTCCCAGGGATACCTAATCGCTTGGTCAGATTTGAGGTACCGTGTCCAGTTTTGTGTAGCATTGCTTGGTTAGCTTCCTGCTGACGTGGTCCTGTTCGATGATAGTGCTCTGCTAGTTATGTCTCATTTCTCACTGCCAACTCTGTAAGATGCTGTACATAAGCTTGCTTGATATAAGCCATCCGCTCATGCATAGCTTACACGAGACCTCCTGGTCCTGTCTTCTCTGCCTCATTTTCTCACCCCAGCCCATCATTTCCCTCAAGACGCTGTCACTGAAGAACAACTTGCTGGTCTGGGTCAGTTTATAATCCCTGGTTACCATCTGGCCACTGCAGGGAAATCAAGGCAGGAGCATAAGGCAGCTAGCAAACCCACAGTGGCCAGCAGACATAGAGAACTCTCTCCCAAAGGCACCGCCCACTTAGTCTTCTGAAGAGAGCAGGCTCCTCCCACCATTGTAGTCTGAAGCATTTTTCCTCTTTATGGCCTTAAAGGTCAGAAAACAGACACGCAGGTGTAGCCTGGTGTTGCTCTAACTCTGGGCTACTTTTGGGACTCAGTGTCAGAGGGAACTATACATGCTTCTACTCCTGTGATTTTGCTCAGAGTTCAGATTTCTTCCTTCTTCTCTCCCCATACCCTGGAGCATAAGAATTAAGCTGATAACGAGCAAATCAATAAGATATTTGTATAATAGTTTATTTGATGTTAAGTTTTCCAGGGCAGGAGACCTTTCCTAATGACAGGACATGGGGAGAGTTACAAAAGTCACAGCAGCAGTGATATGGGAAACCATAGGACTGCTGGAGTCTGCGGGAAAGCACAGCATCTGTGCAGAGTCCTACAGGGGACCATGAGCTGCTCCCGACTGATGGAGCAGAAAGCAGTAAGGGCGTAAAGGTTCTGACTGGGAGTGGCTCAAGATGGGGCCGGCTCTGCAGGACCACAGAACCCATTGTTGTCAGGGCCATTGAGGGTGTTGGGTTGGAAGGAGACGCTGAACACCTTTTGGCCTCTATTAAACAGGAAGGCCCGGGATTTGTGTAACTGTAGTATTTGGCTCAGCCTGGATGACTTATGTAGAAGACAGGTTTATTTCTGTTTATACCCCGAGGTCTAAGTCAAGGGGCTGCTTCTGGTGGTGGCTTCTTGCCAGCAGAGGTGGCACAAGGTGTGGTCACATGATGGGAAACAGCCAACATCCCCATGAAAAGAGAGACAGCTGAATAAATAATGGATTCCCAACACTTCCTGGCTGTTTAAGGAAAGCATCAGGCTAGCTACGCTGGCAAGGACATGTGTTGGATGTGTTCTGTGGCAGGGAGCGTGGCGGAGGGTACTGCATGCAGCAGGACGTACAGAGGCAGTTCTGCACCTTCAACATAGTCTATGCTATTCTGGGCACTGCCCTCTGCTCTTCATTCATCCTGTACCCAGAAGACCCAGGTCTATAACTCTCCTTGAGGGATGTTTGCCTTGGCAGTTATGGCTTCTGTAATTCCTTTCTAAGTTTGAGCACATGACCAAATCAGAAGGCAAGAGAGCAGGAGGTCAGAATAAGCTCATGTGGAAGGGGACATTAGGACAATTTCAAGAAGTACAGAGCAGTTCTGACGTGATCCTTGTTCCTCACACCACGCAGGAATGAGCTTTATACCAGATGCTGTGGTACGTACTAGTGGGTGGGTCTAGCATCTGGGAAGCTGGGGCAGGTTGAATCACAAGTTCAAGGTCAGCCTGTCTTTAAAAAAAAAAAAAAAAAAAAAAAAAAAAAAAAAAAAAAAAAAAAAAAAAACCTAAAATAAACCAAAATATTTTAGAGAGAGAGGAGAGTAAAAGGATGAAGAGAGAAGGTGATAGAAAGAAAAGAAAGAGAAGTAAGGGAGAGATGAGAGAGGAGAGAAGAGGAGGAGAGGGCAAGGGGAAGAAAGAAGGAGAGATAGGGCAGGAAGAGAGGCAGAAGGAACACACAGAGGGCACTCATGGTTGATTCCCTTACAAGGTGTCAGGTGCAGGGCCAGGTCCCAGGACACAGTAGAAGCACTCGGTGTGTGCCACCTGTGACCTCCCAGCCAGTGGGCTTAGACGAGGCTGCAGTTGTCACACACTGAACTGCAGGCAGAGAAAAATCATACTTTTATAAAGCACAGACCACAGGAGCCTGTGGAGCTGGGAGACCTGAGGGGAGTCTGGAGAGTTATCACATATTCTGGGCCCTGGGAGATAAGTGGCCAATTGGGGAGGAGCAGGAGCAGGAGCAGGAGCAGGAGCAGGCCTTCTTCACCCATTGAAGTGTAGAGTACCTACATGATTGGTCTCTGTCCTTCAGTCTCCAGTCCCCTCAAAGGTCCCACTTGGATGGTGGGGCCAAAGGTACCACCAAACACACATGGTTGAGAAGCCTGGGTGCAGCCTGAAGCTCCACGGTGCAGAGCCCTTGCTGTGTGAGAGGCTATTCCAAGGCCTCGGAGCCTGTCTTCCTAGAGCTGTTTCAGAATATATAGAGGGTCCATGCAACCCTCTTACACAGCACTGACCCACACTGCTGTGGATGCCACCATTGGCTTAAGAGGAATGACTGTCAGAAAAAAATTAAGGGATTCCATTACCATCCTTCCCAAAATTCTGCTTTGCCTAACCCTTTCATCCTGGCTTCTCGAAGCCTCTGGAAGTTCACCCACAGCTGATGAGGCAGGAGCAGTTGATCTCTCACCTCTGTGTCACCGATCACCACCAAGACTGGAGGGAAGGTAGGAATCCAGTCTCTCTGATCAGTTATTCTGCATCCCCGTTGCACTGTGGTACTACCGGAGGCCGGGCCAGCTCTGAAAGGACACATATGGTGATCTGTGGGCCGCCTCCAGGGTTCATCTCCGCACTTGCTGTTTAGTGTACAGATGGTGCTCCAGATATTCCACCCTCCCCACCCCCCGACCGTTGCTGCAGGAAAGCCTGCTCTGTCCCTGTCCTATGTTTTCCTTTCCTTTCCCAGCATCCCCCACCGCCATCAAACAATGCTTATTTTAGCAATGTCTAGGGGTTCTTAATTAGCTTGTGGGCCTCAGAGTTCTACCAAACTGCTTCTCCATGTACCTTCCTAAAGACACACAGGCAGAGGCCTGGAGAGATAGTTCAGAGTGACATTGTGTACTGGCCCTGCAGGGGACCTGAGTTTGGTAACCAGATGCTAGTAATTCCAGCTCCAGAGAGATTCAACACCTCTGGTGTTTTCAGGCATGACAATGCACATGCACACACAAACACACACACACACACACACACACACACACACACTACTGAGAACACAATAAATCTTAAAAAATAAAAGACAACCTGGCAGAGAGACTGAGTACTTTCCCTGTGAATGCTTTAAATACATTTAAACAAAACAAATAGTTGTCGTCTGTCTGTCTGCTTGCTTTGAGATAGGGTCTTAAGTATATCAGGCTGGCTTTGAATTGTAGCAGCCACTGGAGCTGGCGTTCTCTTGGGGGGGGGGTGTCTTAGGGTATCCCAGGAAAGTCCCTCCACTCTGCTGATTTTAAGTCTAGCACAAGGAAGGACTCGAATTTATTATGTTGCTAAGGATGACCTTGAATTCCTTATCCTCCTACCATTTTACAAACACTGGACCACAGGCGTGTGCCATCACATCCAACTTCAGTAAATAGGGCTAAATAGAATCAAAAGCAAATTCCACCAGCACCCACAGTAACGAACCATCTAACTGTGCTTCTCCTTTTGCAGGGGTCCACTTTGGGATGAGATCATTCTCAGTCACCCCCAACATGCCAATGGCTGCCACTCACTGCATCTCCTCTTTTAGGGGAGAGGGAGTATGTACTCTGAAACCAGCTTCAGGTGGCAGTGTCTCTTGGTGAGGGTCTTCGTGAGGCCTTGTAGTCTCTCTCAGGGAACTTCCCTTTGCAGCCTTCAGCGAAGCCAGTGTCCTATGTTGCTATTGATGCAATGAACCATCTAACACCTTCCAGGTGCTCCTCCCACCCATGTCTCACTGTGAGCTTCCCCTTGTCGGGCCGTTGGGAGGCCCCGAGTCAGTCAGTCTGTGCTCAGTGGACTGAGGCTAGAGTCCAGACTCAAAGTCAGCAAACTGGAGGGCTTTAACTGGGCTGCCCTCAGACCCCCAGAGACCACCAGCTTCAATGGTCCTTGCAGTGTTCCTCACTCCTGGCAGCCAAGTCCACAGAATCTGGCTTTGAGCCTGTGTTTACTGCACATGAAAACAGTGTACCCTGGGTCCCAGCAGAGCCTCAGACAGATTGAGTTGTTGGCTGCTTGATGAGCTTGCCAGTCTCCTCTAAGATTTCTTCTCAGCAAGACTTTATATGGAAAAATGAGAGTCACAGGGACCTGTACCTCTGAGAGGGAATGGCCTCACAGTAGCCTTTCAGCTCACACTGTGCAACTCAGAGCACAAGGCATAGGAGATCCCGAGCCTCTGGAATGTGAAGGGCAGCAGAGCTCTTGAGGCAGGCTAACATACCTTGTTAGGAAAGGTATAACATGTACATCCTGCATGCACTCTTCCCACAAATGCACACTGCATGTGCACACACACACACACACAAATGCACACTCTACATGAGTATATACACAGATAAGTGCACACTACACATGAATACACACAATTGCATACCATACATGCACACATACACTCACACACACACTCACAAGAGCAGGCTGGAGACAACCTGAGGAACAGCTCTGTGAACATGTTCCCTGCTCAGAAGTAGCTTTCAAGATCCACTTGCCTGTAAACAGTCACCATGATTGAAGAGCCCGACTCTGAGACAGATGAGGTCAGCACACCCTCACCAGCTCTGAAGCGAAACTGGAGCCTTTTCTTCATAAATATCTTAACACTTTTATTAAATTTATTTTGGCATGTTCTTCATTGGGAAGTCACTGTAACTATGAAATCTTTAGGACATCTTTATAAGACTTGGAACATGCCCAGTCCCTGTTCCCTCTGCTATGCTGGGGATAAAATGGGTGCAAGGCAGAGACACAAGCTCAAAGTTTCTCACCATTTCTTGAACAACAGATGCTCAGCAGGCATTGATTAGCTTCCCAGTGAAGACTTCATTGATTCCAGTGACAGAGACAGAAAGGACAGTGTATGGTGGTCATCCTTTGGGGGTCAGGGGCAAATACAGCCGGCAATCACTTAGTGGTGAAGAGATACTCTGAGGAGTGTGTCCTCAGGCTGTGTTTATGATGTATTAATGTAACACACCCAAACCTAGACAGTGTAGCCTGCTGTAGCTCTTGGGCTCCATCAAGCAGCCTGTTACAGCTCCTTGGCCACATGGTCCAGCCTTCTAAGCTCCTTGGTTGCATGCTGTGGCTGTCAACCCCTCAGCCCCACAATGCAACCTCTAGTTTTTTAGCTATAGCCCTTGACAGGTTGTCTTCATCCTGTTGCTGTCTAGAATTCTGTAGCAACTCTACTACATTGCTATTTGCATATCTAAACAGACAAAAGACAGTAAAAATTTAGATCATAGGGATTTTCCAGCTCCATCGTCATTAGCAGAAATGTCACTGTGTGGCACCCAATGGCAGCTCATAATGCCACCCTGTCCAGTGTTGTGACTTATTCTGAATTGCTTATAAGTATCCCTGACTCCAAGTTCTGCCATAGTCTGTGTACCTGTCCTCCAACAGGACTCAGTAGAATCTGGGAGGGGCCATAAAGAAGTTGCTAGCCAGCCTGTGTATGTCAGCAGGGTCCAGATTGTCTGCCTTTTTTCAAAGAAAGCATTCTGCCAACCTTCGCTGAATTAATGAGTGATGGAGAAAAGATTAGAGTCCTGGTGCTATTAGCTGCGAACACAGGCAGGATATGTGACTTGCCTCTTGCCTTTCCCCTCCTGTATCCTTTGTCTCTCCCCTCCCCCTGTTCACATACCCATGTTTTCCTATGGTTCTAGAGATGAATTCAGGACATCCTGCCAGCAGGCAAGCTCTCTACCCTAAATATTATTACAGTCCTCGCTCACTGCTTTTCAATCTGTGACATGCAGAGGACCATGTTCTAGAGCAGCAGATAGGGCTGAGCCCGTAGCCTCAGTGGAGACTCTGTACAACAGTGACACTTAGTAGGTGCTCAGGAGTGAGCCTGTAGCCTC
>NW_022196905.1:263015979-263033226 GCF_008632895.1 Mastomys coucha | reverse complement strand
CTGTACAACAGTGACACTTAGTAGGTACTCAGGAGTGAGCCTGTAGCCTCAGTGGAGACTCTGTACAATAGTGACACTTAGTAGGTGCTCAGGAGTAGATGTCAGAATGAGAAGAAGGAAATGTTCTTCCTGTTTATCCTGTCTGACCCAATAAATGTAGTGGTCCCTTTTGGGGTCTGGCTCTATGACTTCCAGTAATTGCCAAAGCTATGGATGCTGTGTTAGTGTTCTGTTGCTATGAAGAGACACCATGACCATGGCAACCCTTATAAAAGAAAGCATTTAGTTGGGAGTGGCTTACAGTTTCTGAGATTTAGTCCACTGTCATGGAGAGAAGCATGGCAGCACTTTGCAGCAGGAAGGGAGAGATGCTGGTACCTAGCTTGGGTTGTTGAACCCTCAAAGCCCACCCCCACTGGCACACTTCCTTCAACAAGACCACACCTCCTCCTTTTAAATAGTGCCACTCCCTCTTGATGAGGCATACAGAGACATGAGGCTATGAGGGCCACTCTTATGCAAACCACCACACCTGCTCAAGCTCCTGCTATAAAGGGACCCCAGGGACCTCGCCGCCTCCTCAACCTTTTGCCAAGCGTGGGCAATACTGTAATGAGTGTAGAAGCAGAACCCAGCCTGGGGTCCTCCACTGGGGACAAGGGCTTTGCTGAATCAGACCTGTGAAAATATCAAACCCATGGAAGGTGCTGGATCCATGACCCATACCTGCCCCAGCTCTAGCTGTGTGAGCCTCTCCAGGTCCCCCTTGAGGTAGACACTGTTTCCTGGGTTAGGGAGGCCATTGGGGTCCCTGAATCCTGGATCCCAGCAGAGCCCTCTTGCTTTGTCTCTTGCCTTTGAGAAACAGGGCCCAAGGCCCTCTTCGCCCCAATCCTGTCTGTGCCACCAGCCAAGTGGAGGCTTCAGCAATTTTGATCAGCTTTTGTGAGCCACACAGGCCACAGGCCTAGGTCCTGCCTGCCGTTTGTTCTGCTGCATTCAGCTTGGGCTGTCCATAGCCACTCTGAAAGGCTGCCACCACTCCATTCCCCGGGAAAGTAGAACACAGAAACATTAAAGAGTATTTTCAAAGAAGAAAAGTCCCCTCACAGGATCGTGAGGTCAATTCCTTCCTATGGGCCAGCCAAAAATAAGCCTCCCAGCTCCTCTGAGAAGCCCATCTTGCCTCTGCCTAGCTGCCGCCTGCCAGGCTGAAGAGAGAAAGCCACAGGCCACTTTTTCAGGGACACAACAAGGTCAGTGCTAATTCTCCAATCCCTGAAAACCCCGACATTGATGGCTGGAAAATGTTTCTGATTGAAGCAGACAGAGCCAAGGAGAGTAGCTAGATGAAAAGCAATCGCCATTCCGGTGCCCACGGTCAGTGGCCCTGGACACTCTAGGCAGCAGCAAAGCCTGTCTTACCTTCCACCTCTTTAACCAGACATGGGCTTGGCCAGCAATCTCTAGCAGAACACTGTGAGTGTCTTGGGCATCCAGGCCAGAGCCAAGGACTGCAGTGGGCACATGCAGACTTTGGGGTTCATGTGAAGGGCTTCTGACAGGGCAAGTAATACTCTTCCTTTAGGGGTGTGCAATGCTAGCCCTCACCTCCCCCCCTCCCGTTATGGCTGTGGATTGCTCATTTGCCACCAGCAGTGAAGCACTAAGAGGTGGCTCTGTAGTAGTCCAACACGCTGATTGGGTCCAAGTCTGCATTCTATAACCTCTACCTCACCTCTTCCTGAGGACCAGGCTCTCTGGTCCTCATCTGGGCCCTAAGTCTTTTCTATATGCACTGAATTAGCCCTAATTTTGTCACAATAATGAATCACTTGAAGTGTTTATGTAGATCTCTACAGAGATGAGGTTTATGTTGCTCTTGGTTCTGGGTGTTTTAAGGTACACCACAGGTGTAAAGGGCTCTCCTAAGGGTCTCTTGGCAGATGGTGTCACAGGGTGGGAACACAGGAGGAGGGTAGCACATCTGGAAACAGGAACCCAGAAAGAGAGAGAGAGAGAGAGAGAGAGAGAGAGAGAGAGAGAGAGAGAGAGAGAGAGACTCAAGGATCAGTCTGGCCAGAGCTCAGGGGTCTCAGACGGCTTTCCTAATTCCTTATAAGGACAGGCCCCAGCGATCTAAAGACCTTTTCCCAGGCTCTGTCTGTTACAGTCCCACCCTCTCTAGCTGCCACTTGAACCCATGGGACAAGCTTCATCCAATTGCAGTGCTCAGAGAGCCTGAGGTGCTGGACACTAGAAGCCCAAGCTTACAGAGTGACCCAGAGGCCCTGGTAGCTGGGCCACGCCTATTCAGCTGTTGGCCACAGCTCTATAGGGGTGATGTAGGCAGCACAGGCTTCCTGGAAGAAGATAGCTATCCATGCTCTGGGATTATTCACAAGGAACAGTGAGAGCAGGTGCTGCCTGCTGGGCTGCCCCTTCTTTGAGAAGCAAGTCCCTGCCTCTGTGTATCTGCCACCTGCCAGGCAAAAGAGAAAAAGCTATATGTCACTTTGTCATGGACCCAAAAACGGTCAGTTCTAACTCTCCAAACCCAGAACCCCTCAATATTGTTCAGTGGAAAATGTCCTGACTGAAGCAGACAGAGGTGAGGGAAGTGTCTAAATGACAAGTAATAGCCTCTTCTAGTGCCCAGAGCCATAGGACCTGTGTCTAACATCATGTGTCTTTTCCTATCCAGTGGTTCCTTTGGAGAGTCTGAGTTAGCTGTAATTGTCAGCCTGACAAAACCTACAACCCAGAGTCCCCTGAGAAGTCTTGACTAAGGAATTGTCTAAGATAGATTGGCCTTGGGGCATATTATGATTGCTAACCACAGTGGGAGGCACCATCGGCTAGGCTGGTGGTCCTGGGATGTATAAGAAAGCTAGCCCAGGGCTGGAGAGATGGCTCAGCGGTTAAGAGCATTGCTTGCTCTTCCAAACGTGCTGAGTTCAGTTCCCAGCAACCACATGGTGACTCATAACCATCTGTAATGAGATCTGACACCCTCTTCTGGGGAGTCTGAAGACAGCAATGGTGTACTTGCATATAATAAATAAATAAATAAATAAATCTTTTTTTTTTTTTTTTTAAAGGAGAAAAGCAAGCTAGCCCAGTTTGAGCCAGTCTTTGAGCAAGGAGCATCCTCTGCACTTCCCGCTGCATTTCCTTGGCTGTGAATGAATTTCCTGGTTGGTGGTAATGCTTTGTGGAATAGTGCGCAAACCTGCCTCAAGCTCCTGCTTTGAGTAACGGCCCTGACTTCGCCCAGTGTGACTGGGCCCTGAAAGTGTAAGCTAAATAAACCACTTCCTGCCTTGAGCAGCTTTTGGTCATTATTTTATCACAGCAACCCAAAGGAAACTAGAATAGTTGGTCCGAAGAAATGTTGAATGAACCTTTAGATGGTTGAATTCAGTACCATGTGAGTCC
The DNA here is from genome assembly GCF_008632895.1 of Mastomys coucha. Lineage (NCBI taxonomy): Eukaryota > Metazoa > Chordata > Mammalia > Rodentia > Muridae > Mastomys > Mastomys coucha. The sequence goes on along the minus strand of NW_022196905.1, from coordinate 263,029,788 downwards.
TCAGGTGTGGGCAAGCCCCTTGGATGGAGTGCAGGTTGAACCCTGGTGATGGGGCTGAAGGAACAAGGTCGGCCTTGGATGCTGCCAGGTATGGGCCCTTCCTCTCAGGTTGACTTCACTAAGCTCCAGTGTTCCACTTGCAAGGGTCATTTCTGGTTCCAAGGACAAGACCTAGATTGGCTTTTGTGGAGGAAGACTCTGGGATGGCTCAGTATTAGAGCATTTACCTGTGCAAGGCCTGGTAATCAGAATGTAAAAAAGAAAATAACCTCCAGGGATGGGGAGGTAGCTCAGTGGTAGTGTGGGCTCCCGGGTTAAACTGCTCACAGGCCAGTCTGATGGAAGCAATTCTTCAACTATGCTCCTTTCTTCACAAGTTTGTCCAAGTGACAACCAATGTTAACCATCATAGATTAACCATCATAGACCCTGCCTCGGAAAAGCAAAAACAAAACAAAAAAACCTGACGATGCTGAAGTTCCCAGTCTTTCCCTCCTCTGCGCGCGCATCATGCGCTGCTCCTTAAGAGGAGAGCCCGACTGTTCTTGGATGGCGGTGTGACCAATAGAAGACAGTTGTTCTGGACCTTTCTGAGGCCACATTAGAGCACAATGTGCCCAGAAGGCCAGACTAGCCACAGGCAAACGTATACTTGAAGCAACAGCTTGCTTGTTCAGCTTCTGTCTGCTGGGGTCGCCTCTACTACACAAGCATCTTACCCTGAGAGCTTGTCTCCTTTCCCTGCTACGACTCTCTCCTGTGGGGCGTCTTCGCTCAGTATCCTGTTTCTGAGCGATGCTGTGTGCGGACATAGCTCTTTCCTCCTGCACGTGAGAGGCCGTTGTGGGAGTTCATTTCTCTGTCCATCAGCTCTCCCAGCCCCACTCACAGCTAACTGTGACCGAATGAGTGATCCCAAGAGAGCGGCTCAGGTGAGTCTGATCGCTATGAAACTTTGAGGTGCTCTGAGCCACTGCGCCTGCGGTTGCTCACTGCAGAACGCTAGATAAGCAGAGCAATGGAGGAGTTTTCCCTGTTGACTGTTTGCTTCGCAACGTGTGGGGATAATGTACATTTTTAATTACCGGCATCTTACATCCGAGAAAATCCCATTATGGCTTGTCTTATTTCACAGGGCTGCTGTGAGAATTAAATCTCTGCACTAATATAACCGCTCTCAGGATCTGTGCGCGCAGGCGCAGGCGTCCCACTGCAAGAATTAGTCCCACAGTTTTGTTCTCTCCACCTCAGCTCCTCCCCTCTCTTCCCCTCTTCCTTCCCGACAGAGGGTCCCAGCCTCTCCTCTTCTTGCTATTTCGGTTTTTTTCCCTCTGCACCTGCTTTTTCCTTTTCTCCGTTAAAAAGGGAGGATGTCAGGTGCGGGAGTGTGTGGCTTCTGAAGAAAGTCACATTTCCTTCAAACACCTACATTTGGTTGGCACAAGCCGTCTTCGTTCACGTGCAACCAGCCACCTGCCTGAGATCCTGGACGCTTAGGTGGGGTTTCTTCAGTTGAAGCGAGTCACATGTTCTTCCTCTGTGACTTCCTGTAGCTCTGCTCCAGATTCCTCTGGCAGACAGCACAGCCAAGGCGAGGCTACATCTCCAGACTCTGGTGGCTTCAGGGCTGCGTGCGACACTGTCATCTTCCCAAAAGACCTATACTCGTCACCCCAAAGAGGACTTGAGAAAGTGTGGCAGGCTCTATGTAACTAAGCCTAATGGATCTCTAGAGTTAAGGATCAAGAAGGGCAAGCCTACTACTTACTGTACCTTAGCTAAACCACACCCACAGCTAAAGATAGTTGAATGGCTTTTCTTCTTTATTTTTATTGAAGATTTAAGAAAATTATGTGAGGGTATAGTGGTACACTTCAATCCCAGCACTTGAGAGTCAGAGACAGGAGCATCTCTGAGAGTTCAAGGTCAGCCTTTTGGACTTCGTAAATTCCAATCCAGCCAGGGCTATATATGTGGTGAGGCCCTGCTTTTCAAATAAAATGTATGTATGTGTATAGATGTGTGCATGCAGTCACTCATGCAACCACAAGAGAGGATCTTATTTCCCTGGAGCTAAAGTTAAGGGATTTATAAGTGGCCCAACAAAGGTTCTGAAGGCTAAATCAGAGGCCCTTTGCAGGAGCTGTTTGCATTCTTAATTGTTGAGCAATTCTTAATTGCTCTCCACTCCCTTTCTTAGTTTTTAAATCACATCTTTTAATTTTTTTTTTTTTTTTTTTTTTTTTTTTTTTTTTTTTTTTACTGAGGTCTGTGTCTGGAGCTCAGTTGGCAAAGTGGTTGGCATGCATGAAACCCTGGCTAGGATCTCAGCACTACACAAACTAGGCACAATAGCACAGATCTGAAACCCCGGTGTTCAGGAGGTGGAGGCAGGAGGATCAGAAGTTTAAGACTAGCTCTGGCTATGTAGCAAGTTTGAGGCCAGCCTGGGCTACCTGAGACCTTATCTCAAAAATACCTATTTAGTTGTGGTAGGCTTATTATGATGCCCACATAGCAATGGACACAGTTTGACAAGCTGTACAGGCAGGTCCACTGCGGTAACCAATTGCCCATAACCACAGCCAGATGCCAGCTGGCCTGGCCTTGTCACTGGCCAGCAAGTATGGTTTCTTGTGCACTCGCTTCTCTCACCTCTCGATTCTTCATACAACCCTGTGTGCAGCTTCTTGCCCTCCATCTTGTTGTGAGATCACCCATGTGGTGTCTGACAGAGCTTGTTCTTCACGATGGGTGTGTCCCATGGAGAGATCCAATGCTGATGTTCATCTAAGTGATTTCCAGGTCTTGGGTGTGGTGGACATGCTGCTCTGAGCTCTCACACATGCATCTTGGTGCACTTGGTTGGCATTTCTGTTGAGCCCCCACCTGTAAATGCAAGTTCAACCCCAGTAAACATTGCCAGTGCTCCAGTGTGAACATGCATTCCAGTGGACACATTGTCTAGCTTTGGGAGAGCACGCTTGTTCCCACCCTCACCAGGGAGGGCTTCCTGTTTTCCATCTGTCTCCAGTCAGCCAAAGACAGTTCTCTCTCTCTGATCATTGCCTCCAAGCCAGAGACTCCACTAAGTGTCCCATGCATCATCACGTTAAGCCTCCTAGAAAGCCACCCTCATTTTAACTAATGTAAAGGTAAGTTGTCACCCATCCTGAACTGTGTGCCCAGCACTTGACCTGTCCCTGGTGTGCATTAGATCAAACCTTCCTGACCTCGGGGAGGATGCAGAACATGAGTTTGGACCTATAGCCAGCGATCTGGGTCCCCTTGCTTGTGAAAGACCCCATAGGGAGTTCCCGCTCAAGTCCTAGGAGGCATGCACCCAAGAAACACGAAAAGCCATCTTGATGTAAAAAAAAATGAGGCATTTTTATTTCAGAGCTCTGGTTCAACCCCCAATCTCACACAGGAGACCAGGAATTGGCCACGAATCTCAGAGGTTAGGGGATTTTATAGGAAAAAGGTTTGGGGAGACAAAGGAATTGGTGTGGCTATACATGGTTGGCTATTTTGAATGTCGTTCGTGCTGATCAGAGTTGAGAATTCTTAAAAAAAGTGAAATTCCTGGCAAGAGGGGAGAGTGCTATTCAAAGTTCATACTGACCCTTAGCTAACACTTAAGAAAACCAAATGGCCCGCAATTCATCACTCAATGTCTGCCTGAACATGTTCCAGGCGCCTGGATTCTGAACACATCCCTTATATTCGTGGTTTATGATCTACTGACCTGGGTTACCAGGCATCTCCTATCTCCGTGCCATACATTTCCCTGGCCTGGGTTCTTCGCTCATAGCTTCTCCCTGACCCGCTGTCCTCCTAACAGTTTACTTTGTATTTACATCTGTATACGCAGGCCTGGTCCCTGTGATTTTCAATAATTCTCTCTGGCTGGTCTCAAATTTAACTCTTTCAATCCCAAGCTTATGTGGGTAAGTTTCCTGCTGGATTTTTTTATTTTCCTTTTCACTTGGTGGACTACTGAGGACCAAGAGAGTAATCCACCCTAACTCAGGACAGTGGTCCTATGCTTAGGACCCTATTGATTTTGCTCTTGTGTCTTTTTTGTCTGACAGCAAGTCCTAATCTGTTGTTCCTAGGGCAGCGGGGGTGGGGGGCAGCCTGGGCTGAGGCCTGCCTGAGGCGCTCTCTCTCTCTCTCTCTCTCTCTCTCTCTCTCTCTCTCTCTCTCTCCCTCCCTCTCTCTCTCTCTCTCTCTGTCTCTTTCTGGTGGCAGAGAGCCTGCTGCTGAGGCCTGGGTCTCTCTATTCCCCGGGGCTGACCTGTTTGCTGCACGATGTCTTAATTAAAAAGGAGGCAATGTATAAATGAGTTATTTTATTGTAGGAAGGATAGAATATGCTGTTTGAGTAGAGAGAAGGAAAGGAGAGGAAGGAGAGAGAAAGAAGAGAGAGGAAGAAAGCAAGAGAAGAGAACAAAGAGAAAGAGAGAAGAGAGGAGAGAGAGAGGAAGAGTAAGAGAGAGGAAGAGAGGGAGAGTAAGAGGGGAGAAAAGTAAGAGTAAGAGAGTGAGGAAGTAAGAGAGTGAGGAGAGGGCAAACCACCCCTTTTATTGTATAGGGCAAGGCATGCCTGGCTTGTGGTCAGATGACTGGGTGTACGGTCCAGCTAGAATGCTGGGAGTTTGAGGCAGTGTCTGCCTGATAGAGCACACATCTCCTGCAGGGGCAGTTGTGAGGGGTTTGGGCTGAAATCTGAGCCATCGTCTCAGGAGCTATCACTGAACGCCTACCGTCCCTTGTGAACAAATATACTTTGCTCAGTGGGTCTCCGGGGTTCCCAGGTGGCCGTTCTACTGGACTCCAGCTGACAGAACTGCCCACTGCCCCACACCAATCCACTATGGCAAAGCTGCGACTCTTAAATGCAGCTCGTGGTGAATCTGAGTCACATTAAAAATTCGGTATTGAACCCAAGGGCGTCCTGGGAGCTCCCAGACTTGCAGCTGCTGCTTGGGTAAAGGGGGAGTCTAAGACTGTACCTGAAGTGGGAACAGTCTTACACAGGATAGAACTTTTAGCTCATCTAATGCGGAGGTCAGAGTTTAGAGTAATCCAACGTTGGCTCCCTTTACTAGGGAGCCAGTCAGTGGGTACCATTACTAGTATCATGCCGAGGCTATGGAAACCAATGACATAGTCAGCGCTCCTCCTCAAGGGTCTTGGTAAGTGGGAGTCCAGACACCCACAGTGCTCCCTGGGAAGGGCTTTCTGAGTTGGACAGGAAGTGACTAGCCAGAATATGGGCCCTATGTGGGCAGGGATGTAGCCACTCCCAGGTCTGGTAGCTTCTTCCTTCTCAGAGGCCCTTCCTTTTGGGTTTGGACAGATGTCCTCTTGTTTATTTGGATCACATTTTTGCTGTGATGTAGATCCAATGGGTAGGAGGTCCTCAGCAACGCTGTTGGCTCTATCACCCTTTGTGCTGTGGTCACACAGGAGACTGGTGCTTGCCGAGCCTCAGCCCCAGTCTGCAAAGGAGGGTAAGAATGAGTGGGAGAGCCACATGTGCCTGGGAGAAAGGAGTTTATAATAGGCTTTTAAGTGTGTGCATGTGTGTGTGTGTGTGTGTGTGTGTGTGTGTGTGTGTGTGTGCACATGCATGTGTTCATGCATTTGTCAAATGCCATTCTCAAGAACACTGCCCACCTCCTTTGAAACAGGCTCTCATTGTTCTGCATCTGGTCTATTAGGCTAGACTGGCTGGCCAGTGGGCCCCAGGGGTCCTCCTGCCTCCATTTTTCTAGTGCTGGAATCACCTTACCTGGCTTTTTATCTGGGCTATAGGGGTGGATCTCAGGTACTCACGCTTGCGAGATAAGCGCCTCACCAATGGAGCCATCTCCCAGCCCCAAGTTATATCACACATAGAGAGGCCATGGGGAGAAGCTGAGAGCATAGCATGAGGCAGAGCTGGGTGGAGATGGCCCCACCCCCAGCTCTGGGAGAGCAGCTGAGCAGTTGGGAACAAAGGCTCCCTAAATAGAGGCAGGATTTCACACCTATGTGCTAGAGATTTTTAGAAAAAGTTCTAGGAAGGACTAGTCACTGTGTGTAGTCTTCCTGAAATTATTTTTTCAAAACCCGTTGGCTGGAACCCTGGGATCTTGGATTTCTCAGCTAAGTTCTTCCCAGAGCCTCAGGAGGCTCAGGGCCCCCTGGATAGGGAGACTGGAGCTTGGAGGATTCCTAATGCTTCTCCAAACTGACCAGGCCTTACTTAGGGGAGGGACACTCTCTAAAAACCCCAGCCCATGAAAACAGACTCAATGTTTCAGTTTCCTGAGTCCCCATCTTTGATTTTTGGAGGGTCTTTTTCTCTGCACATTTGCTGCGTGTGTGTGTGTGTGTGTGTGTGTGTGTGTGCGCGTGTGTGCATTGTGTGTGTGGGGGGTGTCCCCTCATCCCTAATAAATGTCTTTCTTCAATTGCTGGTTCTGTCTGTTGCTGTCTACCTCTGTCTGCGGCTGTCTGCTATCTGCTGCTGTCTGCTGTCTGTCTGCTGTCTGTCTGCTGCTGTCTGCTGTCTGTCTGCTGCTGTCTGCTGTCTGCTGCTGTCTGCTGCTGCCTGCTACTGTCTGCTGTCTGTCTGCTGCTGTCTGCTGTCTGTCTGCTGCTGTCTGCTGTCTGTCTGCTGCTGTCTGCTGCTGTCTGCTGCTGTCTGCTGCTGTCTGCTGTCTGCTGCTGTCTGCTGTCTGTCTGCTGCTGTCTGCTATCTGTCTGCTGTCTGTCTGCTGCTGTCTGCTGCTGCCTGCTGCTGTCTGTGGAGCTTGGGACTTCTTTGCTGCCTCCTGATGTGCTCCACAATTTTTCTGCCCTTAATTCTTTAATTGACAGAGAAAACAAACCTCATCATGACCCGTAGATAGTTACATGTTGGGGTTAGGACAGAAATGTCCAGTGGTTTCTGAAACAGTACAAATGAGCTTCTGCCATTTTGTATCACATATTCCCGTGAAGTGACACTCTCAACCTTAGTCACTCTAAAATCAAAATATTGGTGAACTCTGAAAACCATTGAACATGCTTCTGTGTCCTGCATATCAAATATTCAACCAAAATTTATGCAAAAATAAGCAAGCACATGCATCTCATAGATATACAGTGTGACTTTCACCTTTAATGCGTGGCGGAGTTATATGTATACCAAATAATTATTTAAAATTATCTTACGAGTTGTTTTATCAATAAATGTTTGGTTTGTATACTTATTTTATGGGCCTACATATCCAGAATCATTTAAAAATTTCTCTGGCAAAAAATGCATCACTTATGGAATACTTTCGGAAGCTCTGTTCTAGAACATTCTCACTGTTCCTACCTAAACTGGAGTTTCATGACCCCCACCTGACACTCAGCCTTCTCAGCCTGAAGTGCAGAATTGGCTCTATAGCGCCCATCCTTATGCCCCTCCCTTGCAGTTTCTGGTCCTTGCTGGGCATGTAGCTAGGTTGTAGAACACTCGCCTAGCACATGAGTTCTACCTCGGGTGCCATGTGGGGAAAGAGGGGAGCAGAGAACAAATAAAAAAGCAATGCTAAGTGAAAGATACAGAAAAGAGAACCCAGGGTGTCTTCCCATCTGTGTAAAACACACCTGTTATAGTTAAGCTCTGGTTCTTCCTCCCAGCCCCATGCTCCCAGAAATAAGACTCAGACTCAAAATATGTTTACAAATACCTTGGCCGAATAGCTAGGCTCTACTCTGACTAGATAATAACTCATATAACCCAACTATTTTAAACTACATTCTGCCACATGGCTGCTTACTATACTAAGGGGTAAACTTAGGGCTTCAGTGGACCACAGGGACAGAAAGTGGGACTAGAGGGCCTAGGTGGCATCTCTGACACCAGCAAGGTCTGAAAAGTGGTGAAATGAATCCAAGGTCACTGGTTGTTACTGCAGGATCAACTGTGTTCAAACCATCACCCAAGAAGGAGAAACTGGACTGGGTGTGGCAGAACATGAGGCTTCACCCCACTGAGGTGTCTGCTTGCCTGAGGACAGCATCTTCCTCACCACACTGAGATGTACCCCTGAGGACAGCATCTTCCTCACCACACTGAGATGCCTACCCGTCTTAGGGTTTTACTACTGTGAACAGATACCATGACAGAGGCAGCTCTTATATGGACAACATTTAATTGGGGGTGGCTTACAGATTCAGAGGTTCAGTCCATTATCATCAAGGTGGGAGCATGGCAGCATCCAGACATGGTTCAGGAAGAACTGAGAAGTTCTACATCTTCATGTGAAGGCTGCTAGTGGAATACTGGCTTCCAGGCAGATAAGATAAGGGTCTTTAAGCCCATGCCCACAGTGACACACCAATAGGGCCATACCACTCCAATAAAGCTATAACTCCAAATAGTGCCACTCTCCGGGCCAAGCATATTCAAGCCATGACACTACCTGAGGACGATATCTTCATTTTCTTGGCTGTTTCATCATTACAGTATACTTGAATTCTGTCAAATGTGTGGACTTTGTCCCTTATGTGTGATGGGATACCAAAGAGATGGGAGGTTCACAGGTCTAAACAATTGCTGAAGGCTCTACTGACCTGTACTGGGAAAGACTGGGATAGCCTTGGACTTTTTATCTTGCAGTAGGAAAGGTTGGGCTAGCCTTGGCCTCCCTCTGCTCTACCCAGGGTAGGGTTGGGTGGAGGTTAGACTAGTTTTGGCCCCTGTGACATGGAGCTACTGTTAGCCTTTGTATCTTATAGTAAGGGTTATTTGGGCTAACTTTGGAATGTGGTAGAGAAAGAGAGCTATGTTTGTGCAACATTCCCATTTACTCTGACAGGTATAAGGCAGAAGCAAAGGGAGGCCTCATCCTTTGTAAACCGACTGCTTCTAAAAAGCACTGACAAGCCACCAAAAGTGGCTTTCTGGTCATGAGGGGAAAACTGAGTCTGGGTCAGAAGTGGGCAGAGTGCAGAGTACGTTCCTGCCTGTACAACACTATTGCGGCATTGTACTGGAGACTGGGTGAGATAATGAGTTTGTCAGGGTTTGACTTCAGCTTAGGGTCAAGGTCAATGAGTGGGGAAGGTCAGGGGAAGCTATAGCCCCAGCCAGCTACCTCTCAGCTTGGCCAGCACTACCCAGGCCTGCCTCCAAAGCTGAGAGCAATTTGGAACTCTTCCCTTAATGACCCAGAAAGGAAACATGCTGGACCTGCATGAAACCAGGGTCCCAGGTCTGTTCACACCAGTTCCTGGGCCCTAGCACTACCAGTGGCTCCAGGATGTCCCACCTGTTCCAACGCCCTCCTGCAGGCCTACCTTTGCCTGCAGTGCTCCCTACTAAGGCAGCAGGGCCCTTCCACACAATAGCCAGCATCCCTGAGGGTGCCACAAAGGCACTGTGTATGCACAGAGAGAAAAATGACCATGTATTTTCAGGATGACCATCCAGAAGCCAGATTGGCTTGCGAAGTTTTCTGGCTTCCCCCAAGACTTTGAAAAGTAGCATCCAAAATATAATCCCTCAGAACACAATTTCCCTGGCAACCAGAGCAAAGCTCTTCCCTCCTGTGGGGAAGTTAAAAATAACACACGCTCAGACCACGGCTACTAACTCACATCTCCAATTACCTCCTACACTGTCCCCTGGCTGCAGCAGATGCCCAGCTCCCTTGCATCTCATCCATCACCAAGACAGCCTTGTCAGGCCTTGGGCTGCACACCTGCATACCCTTGTGGAGACCACCTCACTGCCTGCAGGAGAAAAGCTGGAGTTTGGTTGTTAGTGGACGGGCTGGGGTGTGTTTGTGTGTGTGTGTGTGTGTGTGTGTGTGTGTGTGAGCGTGTTATGTTTCTTGAATTCCTAGATCATCCCTGGCTTCAAATCTAGTATGTAGGTTCCTTGTGAACTCATTTCATACCAGAGCCTCCCTTTAACGGTGAAAAATCTGTTCTTCAAATAACACATTTCTGGGTTACTGGATCACACAAGTGCAAACCAAGACAGAACCCAGGGTCTCTCATGGGGCACAGAGTGTATGCTCTGCCAGTTATCTGCACTCAGACCCTTTTCAGTCCTTCTCTGTGCAGCACCAATGTTTTAGTCAGTAGAAACCTTCAGAACTCTCTGATGAGACCATCTTTCTCTCCCTCCCCCTGTCCCTCCCTCCATCCCTTTCCCCTGTCCCTCCCTCAATCTGTCCCCTGTCCCTCCCTCCATCCCTTCCCCCTGTCCCTCCCTCAATCTGTCCCCTGTCCCTCCCTCCATCCTTTCCCCTGTCCCTCCCTCAATCTGTCCCCTGTCCCTCCCTCCATCCCTTCCCCATCCCTCCCTCTGTCCTGTCCCCACCTCCATCCTTCCTTCCAGTCCTACTAACACAAACACAGAAGATTTTCAACAGTTATCTCAGTGAGCTTTGCCACTGAATAAGCAGGGCAGAATATAGAACAGGCCCCATTCTCTCTAGAAAGTTCTCTCACGGATTTAACATGGAGCAAATATGTTCAACATGGTGTACTCAAATGTAGCAGGAGAGCCAGTGCTGCCTCTGTGTAAATGTTGGGGGCCATGCAGCCTTAAAAGCATCTCCTGCAGGAGGACCTAATTGAGAACTGCCTGAGAGACCAAGGATGGCTAGTGCAAATAATGCCAGCCAATCAGGAGCTGCTGTTTAGAAGAGATGCCTTCTTGGGACCAATGGGGAAGTGGGTAGAGGGTATTAAAGGAGCTTGCTACAGTGCTCAGATGAGCTTGCTGCAGAGCATTTCTCACCTGCTCCCTGAGTCTGTGTCATTGACTCCGTGCCAACTCACACCCAAGGGCAGGTAAGGGTAGGACAGAGAGCTAGCTGTCCAGGACACAGGCAACACTCAAACATCAAAAAAGATCTTAAGCTTCTTGGGGGGCGGCTGTGTGTGTGGGGGGGAAATCGAGGAGGTGAAAAAAAAGAGAGAGAGAACTGGACACGCTGCTGGCACATCTATAATTCCAGCCTGGGAAGTGGAGACTGAGGGTGGGGCGTTCCTGGCCAGTCTAGCAACAGTGTAGTGTAAGACCTGTTTCAAAAAGCAACAGACTAACAACAACAACATAGACATTTATGGAACTAAAGAGATGGTTCAGTGCTTGTTGATGGCTAAGAGTTCATGCACAGGATCTGGGTTCAATTCTCAGCACCCACATGGTGGCTAACCCACATAGTTATGGATGGTGATCCATAACTCCAGTTTCAGGGGTGCGACGGCCTTGTCTGACCTCTTTGGACACCAGGAAGACACCTGGTACACAGACATATATTCAGACAAAAATCTCATACACATAAAATAAATAAATCTTTTGTGAAAAGACCTTCATAGATAAAGTTTATCGTTCAGCTATTGTAAGGCACTTACTTAGGATATTATCCTCTATTTTAGTATTGTTAAAGACTGCTTCCTTCAACAGTAACAGTACAGCTCTTATGCTAATAAGAAACACACACCAAAGGGTTTATTTTGTGTCCTCTTTAATCTGAGAAACAATAGCAGGTCACAACTCATTAGAAGGAAAGCTCCCGAGAGCATGCACATACAGATGCAACCAGCGACGTCAGCATGAATCGCTTAATAAATGAAAAACTGGCTCCTTTTGTGGTGGCAAAGGAATCAATTATACTTACCCTGGGGAAAATTTCATTGTCATGGTTAAACCTGTGTGTTTTAGATGTGATGAGGGAGAAGCTCAGCTCACACCTGTGACCCCAGCATTGAGAAGCGGAGGCAGTTCCAGATCAACCGGGATACATCGTGAAACCCTCCCCTCACTCCCCACCCCCTAGACAGTGGAAATAAGTTTGATCTAGTAGTAATAAACCAGGGAACTTAAGGAGACTCATGTAGATTTTACTGTTCAGCTAAAGATAGTCCCCTTTGGGGTAGAGAGAAGGTGTCTCTTTAGGGGGATCTCAGAGAACCCCACTGTATTATTCAGGGTTCTCTAGAAGTACAGGGCTGAGAGAATGAACCTATATTACTGGGGTTTATTAGATTGGCTTACACAGTATGAGCTGGGCAATCCAATAATAGCTGGTTCGTGCTAGAGAAGCAGAGAAATCGGTTTGCTGCTCAGCCCAATGCTAGATGCTTAGCAGTTCCAATCTGTCCATGGAGGCCTGGAGGAGAGACTCCAGGAGAGCCACTGTTCTGCAGTCCACATTGGAGGATGGAGAGAGCTGTGCTCCAGTGTCAGGGAAGGGACATGGCTGCAGTGGCTATCGACAGGGTCCACATACAATCAGCAAGCAAAGGTGGGTAAGCTTTTCTGGGACTTGAAGGGCCTTCCCCTATTGTTTAATCCTATCTGGAACCAACCCCCAACCCCAAGACCCACTCAGCATGCCTCTTGGTTTCTTCCAGATCCAATCAGCCTGATGAAGAAGATTACCCATCATGCCCTTCAAGGTCTTGGTGCTCTGGCATGGGGGTGGAAGGCAGGAAAGTGGCCATGAACTTCCACCTCTGCCTCCTCTCAGGTGCTACTGCACCATGTTTGGGAGTAATGTGCTTTAAAATATGATTCTGTGTTGCTAATATATTATATTGGTACAGTAATTTGCTACAATGTAACAACCAACATCCATATGTTATTACGGGATAAAGTCTATAATTTATCATGATTCCCTTAGTGTCTCCCTGGTGTCCTTTAACTGTCTTGGGACCCTTTTCACCCCTACCTGCTACCCAGGACAAACTTCTGTCACCATGATGTTAACAATCATGTATTCCTTCTGTCAAGCAATATTCCTTTGTATCGTGGGTTCGTTTGATTTTATTTGGAGATTTATTTAACATGTATGTCTGTGCACCATGTTTGTACCTGGGGTCCATAGAGGCCAGAAGAGGGAATCAATTCTCCTGAAGCTGGGGTTACAGATTGCTGCGAGCCACCACGGGGTTGCCACCATGGGGTTGCTGCGAATTGAGTCCAGGTTCTGTGGAAGAACTGTCAGTGCTCACAACGACTGCACCATCTCTCCAGCACTTGATAATAGTAACTTGCCACAAATTAGAATCACCTGAATAGAGAGATCACCTGAAGAGGAGTCCCGATTGCCTGAGCCCAGTGGGAATACCCACCTGAATGTGGGCGGTGCCTTCTGGTAGTGGTCCTGATGGAAAGGGAGTGGCGGAGGAAGATCACCTGACCTTTGTACTTGGCCCTTACTGCAGTGCCAGCTCCTGACTCCTTTGCATTTCTGAGAGCTTTCATGGCTGACTGGGAACCAGAGCCTCTCTAGGAACCTTCTGAGCATCCACACCACACTGGGACTACTGGGCACTCAATCTTAAGATCCATGTAACTAATGAGGTATCTTAGATTTTTTTTTTTAGCTGTGTTGAGGGTCAATATGCAGATGTCCAGATCGATTGTGTATTGTCCATATAGAAAATCAATGTGCACAGTGATTGTTATTAGTAGGATCTTTACTACTATCACTTGTTTTAGTGCTGGGGATAAAAGCCAGGGCTGAGCAAGCTCTACTGAGCTGCACTGAGCCTCCTTCCCAGCCCTGCCTACAATCGCTAATACATGAAAGAAGTTTCCCCTCTTCTACACAATCAATGGTGTGATTTTTCAGCTTGAACTTGGGGCAAATCTTCCTGAAGATGCCAAGTTTAGTATCTTTCTAGATTCATGGTTGGTTTTGCTATCATTTGCAGTAATTCATACACTGCTATCACATTTCCTTCAAGATTTCCAGGCCGGGCAGTGGTGGCACACGCCTTTAATCCCAGCACTTGGGAGGCAGAGGCAGGCGGATT
>NW_022196905.1:263014076-263015969 GCF_008632895.1 Mastomys coucha | reverse complement strand
GAAAAACAAAAACAAAAAACCAAATCAAAACAAAACAAAACAAAAAAAGATTTCCAACCTTCAGAGGACATAAACAAAGCTACAAGAGAAACTGGGTTGCTATGGCCAGAGTATGGGAAATGGCACACACAAACAGAATAAGAAAGAGGCTAAGAACAGAACTGTTCTGTCTAAAATAATAATAACAACAAGAACAACAATAATTCTACCTAAGCCAACAGTGGAATGGTGATCCTGTGGCTTCTGGGAAGGCTGCAGGCTTCCAGTGTTCGCTCTTGGGCATTCCCCTTTGCTCTCATTCTATGACTCCTGCTGATGCCCATCACTGGGCTTTTCTCATGTCTGTCTTGTGTCCCAAACCTCAAGAGATGATATGATGGCTCTGATGGCCAACGTCAGCCAAGCTGGACTGAGGTGATGGAGTCCTTTGAATTCACAGAGCAGAGGCAGCCTATAACGTAACCAGCTTTGGGAACCGCTCCGTGGTCCAGTGTTTACATGCTGCCTGTGGAGACAATAGGCGCATGCACTCTCTGTCTCAAGGAGGGCGTGGTACACACAGGCCAGCTTAGGTTTCCCCTTGGCAAAGTGGTCGGAGGCTTCTCCCCCCACCATCATCCAGCTAATAAATATCCCACAACAGCTCGCTAATGATCAACTGGAGCGTGGAGGAACATCAGAAAGTACGTAAGTGCAGGCTCAGAGCTTGTTCCTGCCTTAAACACCACCACCTATTCCAGGACTCATAACTCCAACAATGGAGCAGACGTTCCATGCTATTCTCTTCCTCTTCGCCATGGATGAGCATGGATATGATTCACAGGAGCTTCCCAGGAGGGTCAAGAGCAAAAGGGGGAGACGGGGAGGAGGGACAGAAAGGAACTGTCCTCAGGGTCTATCTAGGTGTGACCCTACTGTCTATCCTTTGGAGTCTCTCTAGGCATGGGATTTCTGTGAACCTACTGTCCACTTATAAAAGTCACTTAATCATGATGGTGACTGATGGACAGTTATGATAGAATGTGATAGTACATGATAGATGGATAGGTGTGATATATAGATAATAGTTTGATAGACATAGGCAATTAATTACATATATATGTAATAAATACAAAGAGATGATAGAATATAATATGCAGATGATAGATAAATTGATAGATATAGACAGATGATTGATTATATAAATATCTCATAGATAATAGATAAATATAGACAAATAATAGCTGATAGTTAAATGACAACTATATAGATATGCAATGGCTATAAATATAGATAAATGACAGGTAGATGATCAATATTGATAGGTAATAGATAGACGGGGGATAGATGGACATCAGGGCATTATGCCTCATGATCAAACAGCATTCACCCAAGACCATTTTCACCACATCTTCTATTGCAAAGGTAGAGTAAACTAACAAAGAAATACCTGATTTCCAAAATATAAACCTGACAATTTGGACTGAGCCTTTCTACCTTGCTGTGAGAGGCTCAGGGGACTCGGGCTATCATGTCCTCTTTCCATGTCGCCAACAGCTGTTTGGGGAATGAGAGAAAATGGCCTTAGATAAGCATATAGTATGGCTGGTCGTGGTTGTGGATATAGAATGGGGTGAGCGGCACCACATCACACCCTGGATATCCCTCACATCACACATGGGTATCCCTCACATCACACATGGGTATCCCTCACATCACACCCTGGGTATCCCTCACATCACACCCTGGGTACCCCTCACATCACACCCTAGGTATCCCCCACATCACACATGGGTATCCCTCACATCATACCCTAGGTACCCCTCACATGACACCCTGGGTACCCCTCACATCATACCCTGGGTACCCCCCATATCATACCCTGGGTACCCCTCACATCACACCCTGGATACC
>NW_022196905.1:262990129-263013943 GCF_008632895.1 Mastomys coucha | reverse complement strand
CCCCCATATCATACCCTGGGTACCCCTCACATCACACCCTGGATACCTCTCACATCATACCCTGGGTATCCCCCATATCATACCCTGGGTACCCCTCACATCACATATGGGTATCCCTCATATCACATCCTAGGTACCCCTCACATGACACCCTGGGTATCCCCCACATCACACCCTGGGTACCTCTCACATCATACCCTGGGTACCCCCCATATCATACCCTGGGTACCCCTCACATCACACCCTGGATACCTCTCACATCATACCCTGGGTACCCCCCATATCATACCCTGGGTACCCCTCACATCACATATGGGTATCCCTCACATCACATCCTAGGTACCCCTCACATGACACCCTGGGTATCCCCCACATCATACCCTGGGTACCCTTCACATCCTACCCTGGGTACCCCCCATATCACACCCTGGGTACCCTTCACATCCCACCCTGAGTACCCTGCACATCATACCCTGGGTACCCTTCACATCCTACCCTGGGTACCCCACACATCATACTCTGGGTATCCCTGTTAAATAGATGAGGAGACATTGCTGTGCCCCTGGGTAAATGCTGTTTCCTTGATCAGAGCTACTTCAGGAACACTCTGCAGCCTCCTTTAGTCTTTTGAGATGCTCTGTCCAAACAGCTTTCACCTCCTGTCACCTCCTTCACCAGCAGGATGATGGATGAATCCTGCCATATCTCAAAGGGGAGAAAGCAGATGTGATGCCCGGCAAGTTGACCAGGATGTCTCTGTTTCTCTCTCTCAGATGTGTGAGTGTCAAAATTCACCTGCCTGTGCTACTTCACTGCTCTTGGAACCAGGTATTGCTGGGCTCCTTTTGATGCTGAGGAATCTCACATGCATGCTGAGTGCAACTTAGTGCAACCATGTGCACTTCCCTTGAGCACGGCCTGAGCATTCTCAGTCTAAAGTATACTCTGTGAGGCAAGAATAGCTGCAACAAGGGGTCTCAGGAGGCAGGGTGACATTGCCTTCAGCTGCCTAGAGCTGTTCTTGGCAGTCTCTGTGTTGCAGAGGGCACATTATAGCCCTGAATACTATTCTCTCTGGGACATTTTGAAAATGGCCCTGCAAAGCTCCTCTGACAGCCAGAGGAGTTCCATCCAGCTATCTTACCTCCACTTGAGAGCCATCCAATCTGACCTTAAGAGAATCACTTAGAAAAATTCCTCCTCTGGGATGCCTGGGGGCTCCCTGGCCAGCCAGTTTAGCCTAATGGGTAAGTTCCAGACTCCAGATCCTGTCTCAGAAAGTAAGGCAGAGAATTGAGGAAGATCCTTGATGTCAATGTCAATTTCTAGCCTACACACACATACACACACACACACATGCACACACATGCGTACACACATGCGCACACATATGCATGCACACACACACACACACACATACACTAAGAGAAAAGTAAGGGAAGGAGGGAAGGATGAGATAGTTATAGAGAGTAAAATGATAGTGTGAGCATTTGTCTTAAGTGTCAGCACTGGAGTGGAAGATTAGGCTATAGTCTAAAAGATCAGAGGCACTGTGGATGTAGCTCACTCAATAGAGAGCTAGCCTAGCATGCATAAGGCCCTGGCTTCAATCCTCCAGCACTACATAACTGTGTGAGATAGTGAGCATCTGAAATCCCAGGACCCAGAGGCTGGAGGCAAGATGATCAGGGGTTCAAAGGCAACCCCTGCTATACAGTGAGTTTGAAGTCAGCCTGGTTATGTGAGACCCACTCTCCAAAAAACTGAAAAACTAGGAAAAAAACATTTCATAGAATTGTGAAGGACACCAAATTTAGATCCATGGAGCCCAGTGCATTCTAGGTGATAAACAGATGCCAGGTCCTTATAAAAAGGAGGGCAGGGCCGTTGCCTGAGGTCTTAGTGCTGTGCAGGAGGCTGCCTAGCTTTGGTCTTCCCAGGCTGAGTTGGGTCCTTGAAGAGCTAGGATGACTCATGAGCCTAATAGGACAGAAACAGCAGATCCCTTTCACCACACGAGTGTATGCATCAGCAAATGCTGAAAACAAGCCCTGTGTTCATCAGGAGGCAGGAAGCTGTCCAAACAAACCCAGCAAAGTCCACACAATGGAGGTCTTTAAAAAGAATGGAAATGTGATTTTCCAACAAAAAGGAGAGAAAAAAAATCATGGTGGAAGCTGGAACATTTAATCAGCCCAAGGAAGGGGGAAAGCCAAGGGAAGACACAAAAAGTTAAAAATGAGGACAGGATGTACTAAAACATAAGGATCCTAGAAAAGTGAGTATAAGGCAAACATTAACCCCCAAAAGATGACAAACAGACCTTAAAGAAAGCAAGACTTGCTAAAGATTTTTTTTTAAAAACCAGGCTCAGCTTACAAGAATGAACTGGTAGGAACATGATCATTTAGCTTTAAAACACATGCAGCAAAACTTGACAGGTCTAAAAGGAGAAGTAGAAAATTTGACTTAAGATTGAGAGATCTAAAAGTCTCTGTGGTTGACTGTAGCTGGGACACTGTCAGGGAGTCATCATAAAGACTGAAGGGCGGTAGGGTTGTTTGTACGTGTGAATAAAATTCTGATAGCCCTGGAGAGATGGAGAGAGAGGAGAAGAAGAAAGGGGACACACCCTCCAACCCAGAGAAAGCACAAGCATGCTGTGCCCATGGAAGTGAACCCCCTTCTAGATTAGAGTGCCCCCGCTGAACCCCTTCTAGATTAGAGTGCCCCTGCTGTGAACCCCCTTCTAGATTAGAGTGCCCCACTGTGGGAGCAGAGAACAGCTTCTGACACAGTGGTACAACCAGGAGAGAAGTCAGTTACAGCAGTGTCATGAGCCAGGAGGTGAGTACATGCCTAGGTGTTAAAAATAGACTCCTAGGGTCGATGCGATGGCTCATGGGTAAAGGCTCTTCTTGGCAACTGACCATTTGCTTTTTTGAGACAGGGTCTCACGATGTAGCCCTGGCCTGGGATTGACTGTATAGACTAAGCTGGCCTCCTACTCATAGAGATTCTCCTGCCTCTGCCTCCTTGCCTATAGACTTTTAGGGTGCAGCCTTTCACCAGACTATAGCTGTCTTGTTATAGTTTATGCTCTTAGAGAAATCCAGCTCTTTTTCTCCCTACAGCTGAAATTTGGTCTCTCTGGGGCTCCCACAGGTGTTGTGCATGCTGTCACATTCACTCTTGTGCACGCTGTCATGATCACTCTTGTGCACGCTGTCATGATCACTCTTGTGCATGCTGTCACAGTCACTGTAGGCTCCTGTGTGTAGCTGCTCTGGTGTGCCTGGAAGGCACTGTGTGCACCACTTCTAGCTCCTAACCTCTTTCTGTTCCCTCTGCTGCAGTGATCCTCGAGCCTGTGAGGGAGGGGTGCAGCATGATGTTTGGACATAAAAAATAAACTCCCAAGCTACACATTGTTCCATTACAAAATGGCAGTGGAAACTGGGAAAATATTTAGACACACAAAATGATTAAAATAACATACAAACAGGACTTGTGGGAGAATCAAAGCAGATGTCTATTAATTTAAATCTTACCATTAGAAAAAGAATGTTGCTAAAGAAATGAGCAAATTATCCAAGTTAGCTTGACTAATAATGTCTTGCCATGGTACACAGTGCCACCTTTAATCCCAACACTTGGGAGGCAGAGGCAGGTGGATGTCTGTGAGTCTGAGGCCTGCCTGGTCTATGGTGAGTTTCAGGTAGCCAGCACTATCTATGTAGGGAGACCCCCTTTTCAAACAACAACAGCAATAACAAAATGCCTTTTACAGAGCAAGAGTTTTTACACTTACTTTATTGGGATGGGTGTCTCAAATAGCCTAGATGATATGCGAAAGATGGACGGGGTGTCTTTGAGTTTAATGGAGGTCTCTGGTAGGCTTTTTTCTTTTTTTCCATTGGTGTTTTTATTTTTTTAAGTGTATGTGAGTATGCTGTTGCTGTCTTCAGACACACCAGAAGAGGACATTGGTTCCCATTATAGATGGTTGTGAGCTACTATGTGATTGCTGGGAACTGAACTCAGAACCTCTGGAAGAGCAGCCAGTGCTCTTAACCACTGAGCCATCTCTCCAGACCCTCTAGAAGGTTTTAACTCAGGAGTTAGGATGCCAAATGTTACACAGAACTTCCACTGAGCCAGTGTCCCACTGACCTCTGAGTTCTTGTCTTATGAATGAAAAGACTAACATTCATGGACCACAGAGGGTGGCGATCATTAGGGAGAAGTTTAGTGTGGATTCACAGTGATGGTGAGGCAGGGTTGAGGGGTAGAGCTCCTGGACCACAGGAAGGACCCCTGGGAACCTTATATCATTGACGTGCTAGGCTTGGGACCTTTTATATAACTTACAGAAGAAACTAGGGTAAGGTACAGGGTGGGGCATGAACTACTCAGACCATTTGGCCCAACCATGGGATATCCAGGTGCCTTCCCTCAGTTTCAGCCTTATCTTCATGTGCAGCTTCTAGGCAAAAGTAGGAGGCAAGGAGCCAAGAACCAGAACTCCTCCTGGCCGCCAGCAATGACCTTGTCAGAACCATTGCCTTGGGGTCCCTGCCCTACCTGACCTGCTGCTCTCTCTCTCTTGTTGCTCTTCAGCCTAGTGTGACCTTTAAATTCAGACCCTGCTGCATGTACCCCATCTAAGTGAGTTTGTGGGGAGTGAGGAGGCCTGCCTTTCTGGGTTTGCCCGTGGATGTCCAGTTGAAATCATTCTCCTCTCTGAACTTCACTGCTTTGCTCCTTGGCCAAAGAGCAGTTGAACATATCAGGGCAGGTCTGTTTCTGGGCCCTCTAGTCTGTCCCCTGAAAGCGGTGTCCCCTTCATCTGCTTACCTTTTCTCTTGCTTCTCCACACTGTCTCTTGGTTCCCAAAGTTTTATGGTAAGTCTCACATTTGGGAGTTGTCGTCTCACTTGGCATTCATGTTCTCTGCCTTTTGCCTTCCCTAATGAACATTAGGATCAGTGTGTCAGTCTACAGTCATTTCTGAGGTTTTGACGGAGGCCACACTAAAGCTACAGATCCGTGGATAGATCTTCCCTTCCATGAGCATGGGATGTTGTTCACTTAGTAATTTGGCTTTGCTCCTCAGATCTCTGTGGTTTTCTGACACAGTGTTTGTTTTCGTGACTTTCCTCATTGCTCTAAGTAGCTAAGACAGGCAACTTAAGGGAGGGAGCGTGTATTTGCATCCACGGTTTGAGGATGTAATCCATCAAGGAAGGCAAGGAAGGAGCGTGAGGCAGCTGGACACATCGAATCTGTAGTCAGGAAGCAGAGGGGGGTGACTTCTGGTGTTCAGTTCGCCCTCTCCTTATTCAGTCTGGGACCACACAGTCCATGGGATGGCACTGCCTGCATCTTAGGGTGGGTCTTCTCACTTCAGTCGCCTCAGTGCAGCTATCCCCTCATGTAGTTACTCAGAGGCTCGTCTCCTAGGCAATTTTAGACCCTGTCAAGTTGGCAGTCAACATTAACCATCATCACAGTCTTGTACATACATCGTTAGATTTATAACCGAGTATTTTGACTTTTTCCATTTTCCTTTTTTTTTTTGTGCTAAAAGAATTTTTAGAAGAAAATGAAATTAGAAAGCTTAGCAATTACAAAGAAGCAAAGTAAAAGGAGAACGTTAAGCCCCATAATTGAAGGCATAATTACAAGGCAGAATAGCACAGAAACAGAACATAGTTTGTTAAGAAGGCATAAAGAAACCCAGAGGCTTTTTTAGTGGAGCAAACACATGGGAGCAATGTGAGCCTCCTGGAAGAGCCTGCAGGCACAACTCAGAGGCTGTCTCAGCCCTGGCCACTGCACCGTGCTGTATGGCATGGAGGGCCCAGGAAGCAAGAAGAGGAGACAGGGTGGGCAGGAAGCATAAAGAGGAGACAGAAAAAGCAGAGCTCAGAAAATCTCATGTCTTCTTTGTTGGTCCCAAAGTCACAATGAGGAGCTGAGATGCCACCTGTTCTGACAGGCCACAGGCTATCAGACAGACCCCAGGGAGGCATCAGAAAAGAAATTGGCTTGGCTAATAAGCTGTTTATTGGTCAAGGTTGAACTCTGAGGTTTTAGAGACCATGAGAAAAAACAGAGGTAAACTGCAGTTTGGTAAAAAGAACCGAAATCCCAGGTGGCAAATGTCAAGAACAGTCAGGAGGAAACCCAGAGGAGGGTTGTCCGTGTGGGGTGGCTCGGATGGGGCAGACTACAGCACAGGCATCCCATGCCATGGTGTTGAGGGCTGGTGCAAGCCGGTGGGGCTGACTTACTCTAGCTGTACCCTTAAATCTTACCTAACTGCTTCATGAGAAACTGAAACTTGGGGTAAAAATCAAGAGATGGGGGCTGCATCCCATACCCAATGCCAGCCCAAAGCAAAGAGGAAGGAGTCACAAGAATGACAGACAAGATTAGTGTCATCGGGTCCCCTACAGGAGTGGTGACTCACACAGGCCTAACCAGGAGAGCACCAGTTGGCCAGCTTCAAGGATCGAATACTCAAATGGGTCACATAAGAAAAAAACCCAAGTCGTGTGTGTGTGTGTGTGTGTGTGTGTGTGTGTGTGTGTGTGATATGTGTTGGTCTATGCATAGTTGGTCTATGCAGGTATGTGTGTAGTTTTGTGTGTGTGTGTGTGTGTGTGTGTGTGTGTGTGTGTGGAGGCCCAAAGTTTACATCAGAATCTTCCTTGATCACTTCTTATCTTATTTATTGAGATATAGTCTCTCAGTAGAATCTGGAAATCTTTAATTTAGGAGTCTGGCAATCCAGCTGTCCTTGCCTTCCAAATGCTGGAATTGTAGATGGGCCAGCATACCTGCCCGGCTTCTGTACACACTGCACTAGTGAGAGCATCACACTCACATGGCATTTGTGTGAGTTCTGTGAAGATGGACTATGATCTTCATGTCTGAGTCATTTCCTCAGTCCAAGTCTTTCTTTAAGAGAGAGAGAGAGAGAGAGAGAGAGAGAGAGAGAGAGAGAGGGAGGGAGGGAGGGAGAGAGAGAGAACCTACCTATGAGCTATCTTCTCTACCTATGTCTATGCCGTAAACAGCAGAAAAAGCCCTGTATGTGGGTCTTGAAGATATCAATAACAACCTTGTTCCTGATAATCCAAATGCCTATTAATAGAAAAATGGAGAAATCTGTCCCTTAAATGGAAGTGAAATGTGACTGTAAAAAAGAACAATGGAAATTAAAAGATCGCAGCATTCCACTTAGATGAGCTCATGGAACCAGAGAGCTGACCCACAGGACTGAAGCAGGAAAGATGTCCTGGGCAGGCAGCATTCACCACAGGGCCATGGGGCTTTCTTTATCTAGCTTTGAATTTCAGCCCTGAAATGTAACTAATGTTTAAACTTAACAAACGGACCTTTTGAGATGTGAGCATTTTGTGGCACCAAGACAATAGCTCAATTTAAAAAAAAAAAGTTTTAAAACGTTAATTAAGGGCTAGTGAAATGGCTCTTTCTGCTCTTCCAGAGAACCCGATTCAGTTCCCAGCACCCACAATGGATGCTCACAAACTGCCTGTAACTACAGCTCCAGAGGATACAGCGCCCTCTTCTGGCCTCTGCAGGTACTACACTCACATATTCATGCACATACAGACATGCACACATAAATATGAGATTTAAAATAAGAATAATTATCTTTTAAACATAAAATATTAGCCAACGTGAGGCAGAGAATTCTTCCTTTTGTCTTGGGAAGCTGTGCTATCTAGCCCACCGGATCCATTTTCTAGTTGGGAGATCTTGACATTTCCATTTCTTTGTGTATAATATGAGAAATAAACTTTGTCCCCGATGAGATTTTTGTCAGGATGAAGTTAGGTGAGGTAGAAGATACAGTCAGCCTCCTACTGTCTAGCACAAAACAAGTGTTCCCTAAGGTCGCCATCTTGCCTTGCAATTAAAAATAAAAGACTCCAGGCTCTCTTTGCTCCTAACTCAGGTTGAGGCTCTCTGAGCAAATGTCTGATCTGTAGGTGTGGAGAATGCCACTCCAGGAGGCTATAGAGCCTCTGACCTTGAAGCAAAGCAAAACTGGGTCAAACCGAATCAATTTCGATAATGGCAAAGTTAACCCATCAGTTCTGAGGCCTGTTCCCTGAACCTCAGATCTGTCTTTTCTTTCATTGGTGGGGGTTGGGGGTAAGGGTGCAGGGAGCTTATGGGTGCCACTCATTGACAAACCCCTTTAAAACCATCATTTTGATTCCCAAAGTAAATGTCTGCTAAAGGTTACGGATATGGTTGGTGCTGTCATTTTATTATCTCAGACAGTGAAAGTCATTATTTCTTGATTTTTGCATTATTGACCTGGATAATGATTTCTGTCACTAAAGGCAGCTGGGCTTGCTCCTGGGAGCCTGTAATTGCTGGCTCCATGCTGTGTCTCTCTTCATTCGTCCCTCTGGGGACACTGTGACACAGAAAGGTTAGGATGTCAGAGTTGGCTCAGGCTGTGAGAAACAAGCATTTGTCTCCTATGGACTCACAGCAGCTGAAGCAGGGCTCTGGGAGGTTCTGGTCTGATCTCAGAGTTATAAGTCCCCACACCTGAGAACCCAAGACATAGGCGGTGAGGTAGGGAGACCTGGGATAAATCAGAATCATCACTGGCTGCTCTGCAGTGTGCGGAGCCCTGACTGTGGAGGGTAGGTTGTGAACAAGACAGACACAGTTCCCAACCATCTATTCAAGATTCAAATCTATTAGTAGATTAATCCTTCTGTGAAGGCAGAGCCCTCATGATGTAATCACTTCCTAACCCTAGAGCTGGGGACCATACTGAAGGGACATCCCTTCAGTCTATACCAAGCCTTGGCACACAGTGTCTCAAAGTCCCTTGACCTTTTACCCCCAGCTCCTGAATTCTGGAATTCCTCTTTACATGGTGCTGGGGATAGAATTTAGGGGCCTGAATACACAAGATGAGCACCCTAAGGGTAGCCACACCCCAGGGTGGCTACACAATCACAGGGTGAGCCACACCCCAGTCAACCTTGACTCTTGATCATATGCCTTATTCTTGTGTGTGCTTTAACCTCACACTGTTTCCATTCATGTGGGTTTAGGGGTCCTTCACTGGTTGTATCATACAGACCCTGTGTGGCTTAGGTATGTGGTTGGCTTTATCTTCTAAGGCTTATGGATCACATAGTGAATGAAATTCTCACAGTATACTTCTCAGGGTGATCACTGTGTGTCCTGACATTAAATGATTTCCGACTACTCCTGCTAACTACAGACAGTGTCTTCTGGCACTGTTCCTGTGTGTCAACCAGACCATAGGAAAAACACTGGGGCCAACTATCCATGGGTTAAGCAAGAGGGTCCCAGGCTGAGGACATGAGGAAGAGCCACCACCTGAATTGTGGTAGCAAAAGGCATGCTGACCTAATGGCTAAGGCTGCATTTCTCTCCTGTGGGTGTCCCTGTTCTCCTGGGAAAGCTGGAGCTGACAGGATGGACACAGGCTCATCTGGGTTCCTGGACAGTCACAAGACCACTTCTTCCACATAATACTAGATGCTAGATTACTGCTTCTCAGTAATAATAGTGACTAAGGTCCAATCAGTCTGCAGTGTTTGAGAATGAAGTCTATGAACACGAAGTTATGGAAGATTTGCATTTTAACTATGGTGATTTTAAACACACTGTCTGGTTGCTTGTTTCATCACTTCCTGCCCCAAGCATCCTGACTTCCAGTTGTGTTGTGGGCCTCAAGCTTTTAAATTGCACTTTAACACTGAGAAGCTACGTTGGCAAGGTTAAATGCACCCCAGCAAGGTAGACAAATGGCTTCTGAAAGCCATTATCACAGATCTCCTGACGTGCACTTGCAGACCCATCCACGTCATCCAGGTTCCACTCCCAGGCTGGATGCTTTGTAAATCTGTGTGCTCAGTAATCCTCAAACACACAGCATCTAGATCATTGCAAGCGGGTCATGCTGCTCAGTGTCATACTGTGGTAAGCCTGTAACAAATAAAAGTAAATTTATTTTCCAAGTTAATTTTTGGATGTGGGAATGGTGACTCATGCCTGCGATCCCAACACTGGTGAGGCAGAAGCAAGAGGCTTTGCACAAGGCCAAAGGTCTGCCTGGGCTGCAGGCACAGACCCCAAGTATTAGTTACTATATTTCTAGTTGCTAGACACAATATGCTAGACACAAAGTAACTCAAGGAAGGAAGGATTTGTTTTAGCTCTTGGTTTGAAAGGCTACAGTCTATCATGGTGGAAGGTACAGAGGAGCGTCAGGTGGCTGGTCACATTGTATCCAATTGGAGAGTGATGAAAGCCAGTATTCAGCTTACTCTCCACCCCCACCCCCACCAGCTGATACCATGCTGCTCCTAAATTCACTGTGAGTCTTCTCATCTCAGACAAACCTCTCTGAAAACACACACACTCAGACACAGGCAGAGGTGTGTCTCCATGGTGATTCTAAACCAGTGTGGTGAACAGTGATGATTAATCACACGTCTCAAAAACAACAAAATCATTTTGAATCACAGTTTGGGTTGATTTGGGGCTTAGCTGAGATTTCATAACCAAAAGTAATTTGGGAGTAAGAGGGTTTATTTCTTCTTACAGGTTATAGTCTTACTATCCAGGGAAGCCAAGGCAGGAACTGAAACAGAGACCATGGAGAAGTACTGCTTACTGGCTTTCTCCCAGGCTCAGGATCAGTTACTTTTCTTTTATAACCCAGGCTCACATGCCTAAGGATGGTGCTGTGGGCCAAGGCCTCCTACATCAATTAACAATCAACAAAATACTACACAGACATGGCCGTAAATCATCTGGTCAAAGTGATTCCTCAGCTGAGGTTGCTCCTTTCTGGTTGATACTGGGTTAAATCATTACAAGTTAACAAGAACCGACTAGCTTACTTATTCTGTGTATTTCCTACTTTGAGAATTTGGCACCAAGGAAAAAGGCTTCAGTGTGGTCAGCATCAACAGCACATGGGTTAGAAACGTTGTCTCTTCGTTTTTCTTCACAATTCTGGATCCCCTGATGCCTTCAAGAACATTATGGAGTCTCTGTGCTGCCGTGCTTCCCTGATGACATTGATTTTATTTAACACATCATATAAAATCAGCTGAGCAACTAAGTTGAAAGTGGGTTCTTAAAAGAAAGTATATCTGCTGGGCAGTGGTGGTGCACGCCTTTAACCCCAGCACTTGGAAGGCAGAGGCAGGTGGATTTCTGAGTTTGAGGCCAGCCTGGTCTACAGAGTGAGTTCCAGGACAGCCAGGGCTACACATAGAAACCCTGTCTTGAAAAAAAAAAAAAACATAAAAAAAGAACAACAACAAAAAACCCCACAAACAAACAAACAATAACAACAACAACAAAGAAAGCATATCCGGGTGGAACTCTACAATCTTAAACAACAAACAAAATCTGGGCTGGGGTTAGAGAGATGACTCAGCAGTTAAGAGTGTGTACCACTCTTGCAGAAAACACAGGTTTGGTTCTAAGCACTTACATGGAGTGGCTCACAACCCCTGTAACTCCAGCTCCAGCAAATCCAGCATCTTCTTTTGGTCACCACAGGCACCTACACTCACACATGTGCATGTGTGCACACACACACAAGCACACACACACATCTTAGCTGGGCATGTGGCTTACATTTTCAATCCTAGCATTCAGTAGACAGAGGCAGGTGGATCTCTGTGAGTTTGAGGCCAGCCTTGTGTACACAGTTAGTTTTGGGCTATAGGGTTACAGTGAGATCCTGTCTCCAAGAAGACAGAAAGCAGGTGCAATGATTTAAACCATAATCCCAGCACACAGGAGGCTATGTCGCGAGAATAGAGTTAGATGCCAGTTTGGGCCACACAGTGAATTCTAAACTAGTCAGGACTTGTAAGGATAACACAACAAGAACTTAAATTTTTATTGAATTTGCATATGGGGCTAGAGAGATGGCTCAGAAGCTGAGAATACTTGTTGCTTTTCCAGAGGACCCTGGTTTGATTTGCAACATTCACTCAGCTGCTGACAACTGTCTGTAACAATAGTTCCGGGAGATCTGATACTCTCTCTTGGCTTCCAGGAGCACTAGGCATGCACGTGGTGTGCAGATATATAAGGCAGGCAGAACACCCATACACATAAAATAACATTAAAAAATTAAAAATATTAAAAAGAATCTGCATATGTACTTCTTCAGTGTGTCTCCAAGTGCTTCACTTTTTCTTGACCCTCGTGCTTTAAATCTATATTCAGATATTTTCATAAATGCCAACTCTCTCATCTTGTACTGTCTCATCCAAAAGTCTTTCTTGCGTTAAAGACTAAGGACCTGGTTTTGTCTGAGGTGAGGTACCCTAACCCTAGGCTGCTGTGGGCTGCATCACAGTGTTGTGGCTCTATCAGTATTGACAGCAATATTGGTGGGATGAGTGTTTGATGAACATTCTGGATTCTTCATGGAGAAAGGCTCCCAGTGGAAACAGAACAGAGATGGGCTCATCATCTGAAGCAAGCAGATGGTTATTATTGTTGTCGTTGGGCTTTGCTTTAACCAATTAGAAGTGCATTGATACAGAAGATGGCCAGCAAACATCTTTCATCTGATGAATTTCAGGTTCTGAATGAAGCCTGTCTCTTATGTGTATCTGTTATTTTTAACAGAAACACTAGTGATAATGGAAGGGATCCACAGCGGCTTGTGACATGTAATTAACCTTATCCCTGCTCTGTGTAGCCAGCAGCTAATTAGGTTTGGACAGTAGGATTAAAAACAAAGTCCATGGAGATGCCCAAATGTTCAGTTCCTCTCCCAGTTAATTTTGTGCTATAACAAAGGCAAAGCCCCAGGCAGGTGTTTTCTGTCACTGAACATAAGTTGGTCAGATCCCAAATTACGGGCCATTGCTTTGTTTTGATTGTGGACATGTGGAATTATAGGAGAACATTCTTTGTTCTTTTATAGCAGGTTTCACAAGGAAGCTACCGATAAGTATTAGTATAAACGGAGGGGGGGGGAATGCAATTATTAGTTTTTTAAAAGGCACATATTAGTTTCAATTTGTTGCAATTTTCATGTTGTAAGTGGCTGAATTGTAACTGTTAGTCCCACCACCCATGTGCTGAAGTCAGAACGCTTGATTCTGCAGAAAATGTTTGGAGACAGAGACATCATAGAAATCATTAAGTAAAAGGGACGTGAAGTTGGAAATCAGTTGGTAGGATGCCTGTCTAATCTATGTGATGCCCTGGGTTCAAGCCACAGCACTGTATAAGCTGAATGTGGTGGCATACACCTGTAGTCCCAGCACCCAAAAGAGGCAGGAGCATCAGAAGTGCAAGGCCGTCTTTAGCTATCTAGGGACTTTGAGTCCATCCTGGTCTAGAGAAATTGTCTCTTAAAAGACGGGCAGAGTAATTAAGTTAATGTAGGAGCATAGATTAGGCAGAGTTTTCTAGAGTAACAGAGCTTATAGAATGAACCTCTCTCTCCATATGTGTGTGTGTGTGTATGTGTATGTATGTATGTATACACACAGACACGCATACACATGCATACACGCACACCTATGGGGATTTAGCAGAATGACTCACAGGCTGTGGTCCAGCTTAACCCAATAATGGCCGTCTATGAATGGAAGTTAGGTGCAAGGATCCAGCAGTTATTCAGTCCATGAGGCTGGATGTCTCAGCTGGTCTTCAAAATAACTGGAATCCCAAAGAAGTAGGCTCTGATGCTAGTCAAGGAACAGACTAGCTAGCAAGGCAAAAGCAAGAAGGGCAAGAGCAAACACTTCCTTCTCCCACGCCCTTAAATAGGCTTCTACTGGGAGGTGTGCCCCAGGTTTAGAGGAGGGTCTTTCCACCTCAAAAGATGTGGAATAAAGCTATGCTTCCCACCTCAAATATCCAGATTAAAAGTG
Source organism: Mastomys coucha (assembly GCF_008632895.1). Classification (NCBI taxonomy): domain Eukaryota; kingdom Metazoa; phylum Chordata; class Mammalia; order Rodentia; family Muridae; genus Mastomys; species Mastomys coucha. The sequence continues at coordinate 262,999,988 of NW_022196905.1, read as the reverse complement.
ACTCTTCTTCAAATTAAGCAAAAGTCTCTCACATGTGCCCCATTTTGAGGTCAGAGGTTAGTTCATTCCAAATGTAGTCAAGTTGACAGCCAATAACAGTCATCCCAGGGCAGTAGGGCGCATCCTGATCTTATCTGATAGAAACAGAGATCAGAACACAGGATGCACAGAAGGATGCACATGAGGACAGAGAAAGAAGATGACATCAGCAAGGCCAGAAAAGGGGCTAGACTGGCTCTCACCTTGACCTTGAATTTCCAGTGTGTGAGCTAAAACTTCTGCTCTGTTTTGGTTTTGCCTTTATTACAGAGGAGCAAATTCCTTTTTGGGAAGGAGAAGGCTGGGATCTCTCTTCACCATACACACCCCTCCCTCCATCCATGCTCACACACACAGGCCTCCCTCACCTCTGAACCATCAGCTTCATCCAACAACACAAGCACAGAACTAAACTGTTCACAACTGCAAGACAAGAGTGGCAGAGCATCACCCGAGCTCCTGACTCTTCCAAGGGTAGTTTTGGACCACCATGGTGACCACAGTGACGCTAGTTCTGAGGTAGGATAGGAAGACAGGGAACATTGTGGGGGCATGAGAAGACCCCTTTCCCTGGAGTGGTTTGTAGCCCCTGAAGCAGTTGAAAATCAAAAGTTCAGATACAGAAGTTGGGCAGTGGTGGCACACACCTTTAATCCTAGCACTTGGGAGGCAGAGGCAGGTGGATTTCTGAGTTCGAGGCCAGCCTGGTCTACAGAGTGAGTTCCAGGACAGCCAGGGCTACACAGAGAAACCCTGTCTTGAAAAGCAAAACAAACAAACAAACAAAATAATTCCGATACAGTTAGCACTTGTTTACACCTTCTCTCCCTCCCCAGCTGTCAGCCCCGTTTTCTATGACCTCACCAGAAACCCAATGACATTTGAGAAACCTGCTGAGACCATGTTTTATTCAATGAGGTGATGGGGTACCTTAGAGAGCTGCCTTGACACTTGGAAATGACTGGAAAGTGGACTCTAAGGTCATCATCTCACCCTGCTGTCAATGTCTTACTGAACACGAGATTTCACAACCAAGGGCTATGCCCTTAATGAAATACAATGTTAATATTTTGAAAAAATTATTAATTCGTTGATTCTAAAGCTGGGCAATTTACTGCTTACCAAGGAAATGTGTGTTTATGTTTCAACTGAGACTTGGTAAGACTTCAGCTTGGGAGTGGAAGGGTTCTGGTGAGGAGGAGGACAGAGTCATATGACCTTTCAGGAGCCAAAACACGGCCACTGCCACCTTTGATGGTACTTTTCTCCAAAGGAGAGCCTTCATACACTAAGAGCCTGGAGCAGGTAGCTGCTGTCCTGCTGAGGAATGGCCCTGACTCTATGGCAGTGGGAGAATACTGTCCTCTGGGCAGTCTGTGCCCTTCAGGCCTCCCAGCCGCATAGGGCCCACCCTGTTGCTGCCAGGCATTTAGAAGCCTTACACATAATCCCTCTTCAAGATTCAAGGAAGTAGATACCAGCCTTGCAATGAGTATTAAAAACGTTTGTTATGTTTCTTAATATGTTATTTCTGCACATCTGTCTTTATGTCTATATTTACATATATTTGCATGGAATTTTCATAAGTGCATATAAAATATAGCAATTATCTACAGTACTGATGTGCCCTCTATCCTGGTAAGGTGGAACATGTGACAAGTAAGAACACATGGCATTTTTCCCAACTCCGTGATGTCAATTTGACATTCTCCGAGCCTTGGTGGCATCCCTGTATTTACATACTAGAATGAAGGTCCAGTTTCTTGTGCATGAAAACATATAAATTTGTAACTTCCAGCTTTGGGTTAAGCAGACACAAATGGGCCAGGCAGTGGAAGAAGGAGGGCAGAGTCCTTGTAGGAGCAGAAGTCTTGATGGAGGAAGTCTTGTTTTGTCTTCTTCGGCCAAGAGCAGTGTCTTAAAGAGTCTCAAAATGAAAAGGAACAAAGGTCCCATGGGTCTTGTTTGCCTGTGGGAAGTCTTAGGGAGTGCTTCAGCAGGGAGCAGCAGGTAATGTTGTAAACGTGTTCCACCTGACTCTACCAGAACCTTCTCCCAGTCTTGTCACCCTGTTCTTGAATAAAATCCCCAGGAGAATGACAGGGATTACATCCAAACGGTAGAATTTGGGGAAGTGGGGTGGTGCTGATGACAGACATCAAGGTTACTGCTTGTGACCCCAACACTAATAGATCCTTGAATGAAACACACACAGTAGCTTATTTTGAAATGTCTTGGCTACCTCAAAAGCTGGGCACTCCTAAACCTTCCCCTGCGACCCCAGGCCCAATCAGGGAAGTGGCCGGTGCCACTTACCCAAAATCTCACATGGCTGGTTGGCTTCATCTCCTGCCGCTCCTGCGTCCCATCCTTCTACTCCAAGTCCTGGTGATTCTGCTCCATTCCTCTCTGTGTCCTACACATGTAACTCTAAGTGCCTCGCCCTGTGCCCAGTCATTGACCATTGGCATCTTTATTGATTGATCATAAACCAGTTAGGGACAATGACCTTCCGTGTCTGGACTGAGTCAAAGCATTAGAACAGGTACAGGTGGAGGTGAAGGGCCTCCTGGGTTTGCAGTATGGGTTTGTAGCTGTCTGGCCTTTTACCACGGTGAACATGAGATGCAGTTGAGGACTCAGAAGGGTGACCCCAGTGGTAGCCTAAGGGCTGCCCAGCATTATGGTCTGGAAACACCCCTGGGATTTCTTCCTACCATCCTTCACCCTTCCCTCTCATCTCTGGGAGAATGCTGCTCTCTTGAGCAGTTTTTAAAGAAAATCTTGTGTCTTCTGTATGACCCAGTAAACTGAGCGTGACCCCTGCAGCTCAGCCGGTTCCTGAACAACAATTAATACTGATGGCAGGAAAGAAGGCTCTTTTCCTGGACAGAGGCAAGCTTTGAAGCAGAGTGTAGGAGTCAGTCCTTACACACGGGGTATAAATAATGCCTGCCAGTCATCACATTTCTGGCATGATCCCGTGGCTATGGTACCAATAAGGATAAGTAGTGGGAGTGGGATGAGGTACAGATGAAGCTAAAGGAATCCTAGGTAGCTGCTATTAGGAGTGGACTATGCCAACAAGGCTTCTGCAAAGCCTGCTGGGATTTCCAGGGTCTTGTGCCCAGGAATAAAGACTTGGACAGAGACACGGGTACAGTAAAAAGCAGAGTGAGAACTTCATACACATATATTACATGGTTTGACCAAATCATTCCATTCCCTCCTCTAGCCTCTCACTACCACTTTTACCTCCAAACTTCATGTATTCTTTTTTTTTTTTTAAGATTTATTTTTTACATGTAAGTACAGTCAGTATTCTTAACTGCTGAGCCAACACTCCAGCCCCACTCCCTGTAGCTGACTTCAGACACCCCAGAAGAGGACATCAGATCTCATTACAGATGGTTGCGAGCCACCATGTGGTTGCTGGGATTTGAACTCACGACCTTCGTAAGAACAGTCGGGGCTCTTAACCACTGAGCCATCTCTCCAGCCCTTCATGTATTCTTTTATTTACTTAAACAAAAAAAGCTCACTGTGTCTACTTACTGGTGTCGGCCTGTGTGTGTATAGATATAGGACTGTTTATGAAAGCATGACACAATGGAGCTCAGCCTTTCAGGAAGCCTTTTATGTTGCCTTGGCTGTCTAGGAAGTTGCTATTAGACCAGGATGCCTCTGCCTCCTGAGTGCTGGCATGAAAGGTGTGAGCACAGTTGACGGCTTCTGCTCTGTGTGTGTGTGTGTGTGTGTGCGTGCACGCGTGTGCGTGTGTATGTGTAGATGTGTAGGATTCAGTTTTCTGTAAGGAGCTGCCCACTGGGAGTTTGACCACACTCCAGTGAGTATATAGGCAACAAAAATTATCTTTCGGGGGAGGGCACAAGAGGGGAAGGTGGACCTGGGAAGACTGGAAAGTGAGTGTGAGCAGGGTCCATTGTGTGATATTCCCAAATAATCAACAAAAATATTATGTTGGTGGGGGGAGGTGTGAGTAACCATGTCCAGCCAAGGAGAGAACTTTTAAAGAAAAAAAACATACTTCCAAGGTGTGGTGGTTTGAATGTGTATGGCCCCATAGTCTCATGTGTTTGAATGCTTGGCCCATAAGGAGTGCCACTATTAGAAGGTGTGGCCTTGTTGGAGGAAGTGTGTCAATGGTTGGGTGGGCTTTGAGGTCTCTGTGCTCAAGCTCCACCCAGTGTGGAATCAGACCCTCCTCCTGGCTGCCTGCAGAAGCCAGTCTCCTTCTGTCTGCCTTCAGATCAAGATGTAGAACTCTCAGCTTCTTCTCTAGCACCATGCCTGCCTGGCCTCTGCCATGCTTCCTGCCATGATGATAACAGACTGAGCCTCTGAACCTGTAAGCCAGCTCCAATTAAATGTTGTCCTTTGTAAGAGTTGCCTTAGTCATGCTGTCTGTTCACAGTAATGGAAATCCTAAGACATAAAGGAAGAAGATGGCCAGAGAAAAGAGAAAGTTTAGCAGTGCAAATGGGCATTCCATACAAAAAGCTGGGCTTTTGTGTTACCTTAGCCAGTTTTTTTCTCCTTTACATAATAATACTGGCTTTGTATAATAGTATTATCTCCTAAAATTATAATATTATAATTATATTATATAAAATTATAGTATTGTAATAAATTATTTTAATATACAATAATGCAAGCATGGTCTACCATATAAACCTAAGGATTTATTTTTCAATTTTTAGTTGTGTGCATGTTTACATGTGTGTGCACATGAGCTCAAGTGTACACGTGTCTGTAGATTTCAGAGAAATGTGTTTGATCCCATAGAGCCGGCGCTGCATGCAGTTATGAGCTGCTAGACATGGGAACTGAACTCATGTATGTCCTCTGGAAGAGCAGAAAGTGCTCTTATCTGCTGAGCTGTCTCTGCAGCCATCCAGTCATTCTAGGTACAGCTTCCAGCATCAGATGCCCAATTAGATGCTTAAATCTCTACCCAGCATTGCTAGCACAATGAGGCAAGGACTGCATCCAGCTGCCATGTGCCTCTGCCTGGGCTACAGCTCCAGCCAATACACACAGCTTTTGCAGCTCTCTCACCTCTGTCCCAGCTGTGTTCTCTCAATTGCTAATTCCCCGAGGCTTTGTGTAAGGCCTTCTGGACTTTACTCTTCACCCTGTTCTGCTGCAGGAGGATTACTAGGAGTTCAAAACCAGGATGGGCTACACAGGGAGAGTATAGTTTAGGAGGAGAATGAGGAGGAAAGACTGGGTGACCCACCTCTAAAATCTACCATGGACAACATAGGTAAGCCCATCTACAAAACAAAATGAAAACTCATGGGAAGAGTTTTGGAACCAGCACAGATCCTTCAAATTTCCCTGTTACCTAAGAATATAAAAGCTTAACTTGCAATAGTTTTTTTCACTCTAAACATTCCATAATATTCACTTGAAAAAAAAAAGTTATTTCAAACCCCGGAAAAAGAAAGGCAGGTTGAAACACTAATCAGAGTTATTTGTGCTTCCCGGCAGGGGTCTGCTGCCCTAATTACCACACGGGAATGCAAATTATCTAAAGAACTCAAGGAGAAAAAAGTCCTTAGGACGAGGAGCCATTTTCCTGCCTCTTCACATCCTTCCCTGGATTCTTGCTTGCCCACCTCACTGGAGTTAATTCTAATCTCCCATGTGAGGTGGGGGTGGGGTGGGGGGGACTGTGTGGTATTGGTTGGCTTTAAATGCCCATTCAAAAAGGGTGTAGTTCTGGGACAGACTGCCTCTGCTCCTAGTGCTTAGTGCTCGACAGGTTGAATGGAGCTGTGGCAATTGATCAAGTGCTTGCTTTACAAGTCTGAGGACTTCAGTTTCCTCCCCAGAACTGGTATAAAAAGCTGGGTGTGATGACAGGCACCTTGTGCTGTATCCTTAAGCTCTAAGCCGGAATAAACCTGTTCTCCCTTAAGTGCACCTGTCAGACTATTTTATCATGTGAACAGGAAAACAAACAAAACAAGACAACCTAAGACAGTACACTGTAAAGGGAGACTCAGAGGCTCAGAATACAGCACAGGAGCCCAGGCAGGCAAGACTCTTAGTTCAGTCCCAAGCACCGAAGTGAATGAATGAATGAATCAATCAATCACTCAATAATATGAAATTAAAGATAAAAAGAAGGCTTAGGCCAGGCAGTGGTGGCGCATGCTTTTAACCCCAGCACTTGGGAGGCAGAGGCAGGTGGATTTCTGAGTTTGAGGCCAGCCTGGTCTACTGAGTGAGTTCCAGGATAACCAGGGCTACACAGAGAGACCCTGTCTCGAAAAACCAATAAATAAATAAATGATAGTAATAAATAAATAAAAAGAAGGCTTAGACAGAATTAAAAATGACAAGTGTCTAATTTAAAAAGATGTGTTTATTTTATGTTAGTATGAGTGTTTTGTTTGCATGCGTGTATGTATGTACACTGTGTGCATGCCTGTTACACTCAGAGGCTAGAAGATGACAACAGATTCCCTATTCCTGGAGTTTTAGACAGTTCTGAGCTGCCATATGGGTAAACCTAGTCTTCTGCAAGAATGCTCTTAAGCACTGAACCATCTCTCCAGCCCCACCACCAAGGCATGCTCTTTTATCTACTTTCTAGTCGATAAGTTTTTGCTTCCCAGTCTCTTCCTTCTGTTTCTCTGCTGCCTCTTCTTTAGTTTTTCCTTTTGGAGATAGTGTCTGCTGTACCCAGGCTGGCCTCCAACTTGATGTCTCACTATGTAGCTGAGGGTGACCTTGACCTTCTGACTCTGTTGCCTCCATCTCCCAAGTGCTCCGGATCACAAGCCTGGAGACCACTGCAGCTGGAGACCAAGCCAAGGGGGTTCTTGAATGCTTAGCAACAGTTTGCTAGCTGAACTAAATCCTCAGGCCTGAGCATATAATCCTCTTCCCCCGGTTGCTGCCCATGTGAGCTACTGGAAGAGGAGTCCAGAAAGCACAAAGGCCCTGTATTTCCTCCCTCTGAGCACCATATCAGGGTCAGTGAATGACTGTCTGTGGTTTAACTGTTACTGTTCTGTCCCGTGCTCCCAAGCTGGCAAATTGGCCAGAACCACACCCACATTAGCTGCTTTTTTTTTTTCATCCTTTTTCTGATCAAGTCTGTTTCTAGGTACTCACTTCACAGGCTTTGGCAGTTTGCTGTACACAGGAGTGTTAGAACCCCCACCCCCACCCGGTTCTTTGGCATGCTTTTTCAAGACGGTTGCAGTGCTTTGCAAATACTCTCTTGCTTATCAGCTAAATACACACAGAGGAGGATGATCGGTAAGTCCTTTTCTCTTCTCAGCCTGGCTGCTTGTGATTTCATGGATTCAAGCCTGTGCAGAGACCTGGTTTGCAGGTCACAGGGTCTGAGCACAGGAAGACATGAGTGAAAAGCTCAGCCGGTGGCAGATGGGTCCCAGCACCCTTATTCTTAGAAATAGAAATCTGTCATCTTCCGATTGTCTAATTATCATTTATTACACCCAATAGGGGCTTCAGGCACTTCATATCTATGTGGATTTATTTTATGTGGGAGTGAAAGCGACTTTATGACTCAATTACCATTAATGTGACTTATTGCATTATGTTTGAAAGGTGGAGGGGAGAAGACATTCTGACGAGGGGAGGCCGGCTGGCCAGCCTCATGCTTTGCCCCAGAAGAGAGGAGACGACGGACTCTGCTCCATTGTTAGAGCGCTGAAGCCCTGGCGACCAGCTGTTTGTTTCCTGATCATATAATCCTCTTCCAGATGTGCGTGTCCTAGGCCTGCGCAAGTGATACCAGAGTGCAGGCGGTGATAGTTCTCCTGGAAGCAATTTTGAGTTCGGAAGGTGTCAGTGTCAAGGACTGTGAGAGATGACGAGCCACCTCAGTCCAGTGTTGCGGTCCTTACATGACAGTTGTTGGAGGAGAGACTGTTTTAGTGTCTGACCCAGCTTTCCAACAGAGAAAGGTTCGGGGAAGCTAGGAGGGCAGCTGGAATTAAATTCACAGGAGCGCGCGGCGCAGCCTCGGCGGGCGGCCCACCTGGAGCGTGTCCGCAGCGTGAATTTCAGAACCGCTGGGCGGACAGCTCCCCGGAGCCGGGCGCGGCTGCGCAAGGGGCGGGCCAAAGAGCACGGAGCTCGGGGACCCACCTCCCTCCCAACGCCCGCGAGCCGCTAGGAGCCTATGGGCGGTGCTCCTCGCGACTGACTGCCCTAGCGCCACGCCCCGAGGAGGCGGGGAGGCCTGATATCCCCGCCCCCGTGAGGCCCGCGCTCTCCATTGGCCAGCGGCTGGAGGTGCTGGAGGCGGGCCCGGTCTACAGCTCGCGCCCGGGAAGGTCGGCGGCGCAACGCGGTTGCCGCGGGGAGGGTGCGCGGGGACGCGACGGGGCCGGGCGCGGCGGAGACGCAGCGGGTGGGGGCGGCGGCAGCTCCGGGCAGCGGCTGAGTCTCTTCCCGCCGCGGCCGCAGCCAGCGGCGCCCGAGCTCCAAGGCGCATCCCGGGCGCGCGGCCCGAGCGGCCAAGACGGCGGGCCGGCCGGGCGCGGGGCGGCGCGCGCTGTGCTGCGGGCTGCGCTGGTGGGGAGCTGCGGGCCGCGGCGGGGGTCCCGGGCCCGGCGTGTGCGGCTGGGAGGCGCTGTGGGGTGTGGGCGCGCGGGCGGCGGCCGGGGCTATGGCCGAGGGCAGCGGGGGCGCGCGGAGGAGGGCTCCAGCGCTGCTGGAGGCTGCCCGTGCACGCTACGAGAGCCTGCACATCTCGGACGACGTGTTCGGCGAGTCGGGCCCGGACAGCGGCGGGAACCCCTTCTACAGCACCTCCGCAGCCTCGCGCTCCTCCTCGGCCGCCTCCTCAGACGATGAGCGTGAGCGCCCCGCGCCTCCGGGGACCGCCCCGCCGCCCCACGCCGCGGATCCCTTGGAACTCGAGGAGGACGAGACCGGTGCGGGCTGGAGCGCCGTGCTGAGGGATCGCCCGCCCCCGCGCTTCGAGGACACCGGTGGTGAGGATCGACCGGGGACACTGGGATGCAGGGACACAGGGCGCGGTCTGAAGGCTAAAGCACCGGCCAGACTGGTTCCAGACACACTCGACCCGCACCTGTGTGTTTCTGGAAACAACTGGTTTGGAGAGCAGGGATTAAATGGAGAGGGTCCTACTGTACAGGTTTCTCGTGGGTGGAGACCAAGCCAGCACTTTGCCTGAGGCTTTCCGTCGTCTGGCAGCGTCACACCTGTGGGGTCAGTAAAGTATGGCATTTTTGGTGGAGGGGATCCAAACGCCTGGCATGACTGAGGCTGAATCCTTTGCAGTACGCAGGACCTAGGTGTCAGGGGTCAGACCGGTAGAGCCCAGGGCACCCCAGCATCTTCACTGCGCTCTGTTTTCCTGAGAAACTTCCTGTGGTGCCAGTCGATCTCTCACTGAGCACCGGAAGGAGCCAAGGGTGATTCCTCTGCGTTAGGGAGTGTTAGTCCGAGTTACTTTCAAGGTGTGTAGACCAGACTCCGATTGTCTGGCGGCAACTGGAGTTGTGCTCCGCCACTCTGCCATGCTTAGCCCTAGGCTGTTGGCTTCTGCAGAGTCGAATTCTAAAACAGTGCTGCTGCTTTGCAGCAGCTGGGCTTCTGCTTTCTGAGAGGTGGAACCTGCTTTCTCGTATGACCCTCAGTGCTTCTGTTCAGGCTCCATGGCTTCCTGGCAGGCAGATGTTACACCATATTCTGTGAAGTGCACACAACCAGTGTGAGTGGGCACCAGGGAGTGCCCTTTGCATAACCTCTCTCTTTCTCTCTCCCTCTCTCTCTCTCTCCCTCC
>NW_022196905.1:262978831-262989989 GCF_008632895.1 Mastomys coucha | reverse complement strand
GTGTACATGACACTATAGTTATTGTTCATCAAGACTGCAGGTGCACAGGAGGCAAGCTCCTAGCTGCAGGGAGCTGGCAATGGGAAAGGTTGGCCCAGCCCTGGAGGGAGTGGTCTGCAACCTTGCCAGGCTGCAGTGTGGATGGGCAAAGTTGCAGCTGGATTGGAGGTCTACCATCACCAAGCAAGGTTCTAAGTGGGTATATTTTAAAGCCCAGCCATTTGGCTGTGGTTAATGCTACTCTAAATTGTCCTCCTGTATACTACCCTTCATTTCCCAGTGTGCTTTAAGAGCCTCCTGCCCTGGACTGCTTTCCATATTGGTTGTTGGGACTGTACCAGTCTGGTGCCCTGGTTTGTCAGTCTTTGTGCTGTGAGCCTTTGTAATCCCATGTTTATCTTGCAGCACTTAAGGTAGACATCTGCAAAGAACTCAGCAAAGCTGAGGTCACAAGGCAAAATAGGGATGTTGCGCTGGGCTAGGATTAGTTTAGATGAAGGGTCTGGTATTGAGAAGGGTAAACACACCAAAGTGATTTAACCAGTACTTTATTTCTTAGTAACCTATAAGTCAAGATGTTCAGAAGCCAACATCTATCCACTGTTCACTCTGTCCACTGTGCACTCCCAGCATGAAGTCCAGGATTGCCTGTCACTGGCATTAGGGTCATATCCTGCTTTCTGATAGTGCCACTGAGTTTGAGCCTGTTCCTGAGAGTCACTCAGAGGTTCCTTAGGCAAAGGCATTAGTGGCTATTTGCTGATATTTGTGGCCAGTGTTGTTTTTCTGCCTTGGGAGTAGACCTCTCTTTTAAATTTAGACATACTTTAGAATTCCCTCTCTGGTACCTGGTCCCCAAGGGAAACATGGGGAAAGGGGAGAGGGACAAAGTTGATGGCTTGTTGAGCCCAAGGAAAGTGATTTATCGGAGCTTAAAATAGATTCCGATTTCCAGGTTGGTCAGAAAAGATCCTTGAGCCCAGGAGCATGGAGAGAGATGGATGTGTTTATTAGGAAGCCGGTTGCTGCAGCACTCAGCCAAGAGGTTCAGCCTGCTAAGCTACAGCATCAGGGAACACTCCAACATTTGCTGCTCTACACCTCCACAAATGCAGCCTGAATCTCTCTCCCTTCTGTGTGACCCAGTTGCTTAACAGATGTAACTGGGCGGGTTGGAGGGAGTGGGGGAGAGGAAGAGTGGTGTTTTGCTCTGTTACAATGTTACATTGTTTCATAATAGAACATTTGCGATTGCTATGGCTGCAGCAGTTTAGTGAGGACTGCATAGGAGTCTAGGTTGCTATGGGACTTACCGACTTTCCCCACTGTAAGCGATTGCATCTGTGCGTGAGTGTGAGTGTGCAGATGGGCGTACAGAGCAGTTCCTTGGCTGCTAGTGGTCGAACTGGGGAGGGTTTTTTCTCTTGGGGAGAATGCAGCTTGATTCTCGTGAAGACCTGGAGACCTTTGCTGAGTCTTTGGGCAGGAAAGAGGTGCATGATGGGACCATTGCATATTGAGTTGCTCTAGAGCAGTTCTGTGGCTCCATGGAGATATTTGTGCATTTAGTAGAGAGTCATTGGTGCTGAGCTGAGAAGAGGGAAGGAGAGATTCCATAGTTACTGGTGAGAATCCTGGCCCTTCAAACTGTTCAAGCCTTCCCAGCCTCATCCCTATTTTCCATGGCTTCAGCTATCTGAATGGAGCATGCTTGGGGAGCACAGCTGGCAATGGCAGGGGAGTAGAGTGGCTCTCGCACCTCCCTCAGGCTCTGCTCTGAGGTGTGGGTCCCCTTGGGAAGACTTATGTATAAACACTTGCAGGCTGGTGTCCATGCTTTAACCCCTGTGTAGGTAGGAGAGTCTTCCTGGGAACTGAACTGCTTTCTGGGAGCACAGGGTCCAGACTTATAGCTGAACCCCCTAAAATAGCCTAGCAAGCTGTCAGCCTTATTTGTCTTCCCACTGTGCAAATCGCCAGCAGTGTGCAAAGTTCTCCTGGGAGCAGTGTGAAACTCAGCCAGGCTGTGTCTGGGGCCTCTGACCTTCAGGCTTCCTCCTCCGAATGCCTCCCATCACTTCTTGGGGAGGCACAGAAGCAGGCAGTACCAGTTTCGGGTTGCCTGTTCTAGCTTTGCTGGGTTTCCGTGGTGACTGACCACTCTCGTCCATCTAACCTCTGAGATTCCAGGAGGAGCCTGACCTTGGGAAGATGAGAGGAATGTGGGGCTGGAAATTAACATTGTTGAAATTTTGTGCTTTGAGTTCACTGCTGGATGATGATTACTATTAATTATTTTTATTATTTTGTTATTATTATTATTATTATTATTATTATTATTATTATTATTATTATTGAGATAGGGTTTCTCTACATGACCCTGGCTGTCCTGAAACTCACCAGGCTGAGTTGAATACAGATATCCACCTGCCTCTGCCTTCCAAGTGCTGGGATTAAAGGTGTGCACCACCACACCTGACTTACTGCTGGTTTAGTAATCATCTTTTATTTTTAGCATTTGTAATAATTATCTCATTTATTATATATTCTTTGAGGGTTTTATGCACCCATGCAATGTATTTCAATCATATTCACACTCTCTTTCCCCCTCCAACTCTTCCCAGACCTGCTTCCCTCACATCCACCTCACAACTTTGTTCTTCCTCCCTCCCTCCCTCTCTCCCTCCCTCCCTCCCTCCCTCCGTCCATCCTTCTCCCCCCTCTCTAATTTCTGTTGCCCATATATGCAGATATATGGGACTGTCTACTGGAGCATGGTCAACCTAGCAGGTACCACATCCCTAAAGAACACTAACTCTTTCCTAGCAGATATCCACAGTCAAATCTCCTTAATTGGGAGGGGAGCCTGGGTGGGGGAACTGTTGTGCCCTGTCCATGCTAGAATGTAGACTGACCTGAACTCAATCTTATGAATTCTTGAGTGTAGTGGGCCTTCGTGTCCAGGAGACACTGCACCACCCCAGTCCCCTTCCTTCCCCAATCCTGGCTCTTACATCTTCCTCCTTCCCCTCCTCCAATGTTTCCTGAGCCTTTCGGGCAGGGGTGTGATAGATGTGTCCCATTTATAGCTGAGCACTCCATAGACATTCCTTGAACCAGTCGTGAATCTCTCTAATACCATCTAGTAAAGCCTTTTCAACTCATGAGTAAGAAGAGAAAAACATTTCTTCTTTTCTTTCTTTCTTTCTTTCTTTCTTTCTTTCTTTCTTTTTTTTTAGCCAGAGTTAAGTGGGGTCTGTGACCGGGGAGAGCAGGAGACCTTCCTGTGGAATCATGGGAACAGTACCTTCTGTTGTGGCTCTGAGCCAGGCCATGTGGCACCAGGAGGAGCTGGGGACTTAGGGAGCTGCAACTGCAATCCCCCGGCAGTGCTGCCTAACAGCTGAGCAGCCTTGCAGGCTCAGTGCAGCTGGCTTCCTGGGAACTCTATATCCCAAGGCTGCCCAAGGTAGGGAACCTGGAGCTCCTGGTGTGGGTCACATCAGTAAATGCTCATCTGTGCCTTGTCTCACCTGATATTCACATAGACTCTGGTAGAGAAGTTGTCATTTCTGCACAGGAAGATGGTCTTAGCTTCCCAGTTGTGAGGGCAGGTGGAGGGCATCTGCCTAGTCGTACCTGACACCTCAGGACAGGCAATTCCACTCTCTTTGTTACTAGAACTTCTTTCAGCTCTGCCGCCTTCCCTGGCTTATTTCTATGTTAATACATAAAATTGTTTTTTCACTAGGTGGGGGTTGCTGTTCTGTGGATTTTAACACAGGAGTGTACTTTTATTTTTTAAGATTTATTAATTTATTTTATGTATATGAGTACACTGTAGATGTACAGATGGTTGTGAGCCTTCATGTGGTTGTTGGGAATTGAATTTAGGACCTCTGATCGCTCCGGTCAGTCCCACTTGCTCTGGTTGGCCCTACTTGCTCAGTGCCCAAAGATATAAATAAGTATACTGTTGCTGTCTTTAGACTCACCAGAAGAGGGCATCAGATCTCATTATGGGTGGTTGTGAGCCACCATGTGGTTGCTAGGATTTGAACTCAGGACCTTTGGAAGAGCAGTCAGTGCTCTTACCCACTGAGCCATCTTGCCAGCCCAGGAGTGTACTTTTATAAGTAGATTGTAGAATTTCTTCCCTAGGAGCATAGTGCTGCTTTCAGGAGGCAGGACTTCCTGTTCCAGGAAGTGTACCTATGGGTGCTGGCAGGGCCTGTGCAAGGTCCCCGCTCAATTCTGGGGTATCAAACTCACCTTGATTTCTAAAAACTGTGATTGGATATCTTTCTTAACAGCATAATAAACATGTTCCTTTTAGATAATGTTTACTTTTTTTTTTTTTAGTTCCACAATATTTTTCTATCTGGAGAAAACCATTTGTGACGCTAAATACATAAGTCATGTATATAAGATCACATCATGGTGGGTGGACTGATGTAATTCAGTTTTAATTGCAATTAATGACTCGTGAATATTTCCCATTAAATTTTCAAATCATAAAAATTTAATGAATCCACAATACAGTGATTCCTCTGGTGAGCCTCAAGCCTATGGCCTTAAAAAGTTGTTATTGTATATGTGTGTGTATATGGTGTATGTGGAGTATGTGTGCCATGGTGTGTGTATGGAGATCAGAGGACAATTTTGTAAAGGCTTGCCTTCTATACTACATGGGTTCCAGGCATGGCACTTAGGACTTCTGGCTTGGATGGCAAGCACCTTAATCACTGAGCAATCCAACTCACCTCTACTGCCTTTTTATAATTTCACTATTAAGTCAATGCTGTGATGACTGTCCTCAAAGCATAGTTTGTAGACACATCCTTGATTTGATCCTTAATATAAAACCACCTTAGGAGTCAAGGGAAGGATTTGTATGTTTTTTAGACGTTTTGGTACCTGGTGTGAAAGAATGTTCTAGAAGCATACCTGTTTTATGTCCTTGCCAACAGTGAGGGCATTGGCTGGTCCACAAGTAGTTTTAGTCATGTGACAGACCCCTGCTTGTGGTTCCAGAGGTCTCAGACTCTGGCTGGCTCCACTGCTTGGAGGCTGAGGTGAGACAGGGTATCATGGCAGATCTGGTGGTGGAGTAAGGAATTCACCTAAGCAGCTAGGATGCAGAGGGGAATGGAGATGGAGGGACAGGGACAAGAAACACCCCTCAGAGGCACGCCTCCAGTGACCTGACTTCAGCCAGGCTACCTTCAGAGTTCATATCTCCACCTCTCTAGAGAGCTGCCAGCTTGTGATCTATCAGTGAATGTCTTAGTTAGGGTTTTACTGCTGTGAACAGACACCATGACCAAGGCAAGTCTTATAATAACAACATTTAATTGTGTCTGGCTTATAGGTTCAGCGGTTCAGTCCATTATCATCAAGGAGGGAACATGGCAGCCTCCAGACAGCCATGATGCAGGTAGCTGAGAGTTCTACCTCTTCATCTGAAGGCTGCTAGCAGAATACTGGCTTCCAGGCAGCTAGGATGAGGGTCTTAAAGCCCACACCCACAGTGACACACCTACTTCAACAGGGCCACACCTTCTAATAGTACCACTCCCTGGGTGGAGCATATATAAACCATCACAGTGGGTGAAGGTTCCTGCCTTGTGGACCAAGGCTTTGGTGGGGGAGGGGGGCACTGTTGTACTTTCATCCTGTTGCAGTGATAAAACACTGACCAAAAGCTACTTGGGGGAAGAAAGAGTTTATTTCATCTTAAACTTTCATGTTCTATCATTGAGGGAGGATGGGAAAGGCATAAAAGGCAGAAACCAAGAAATAAGGCTGTCAAGATAATGCCCCCCCACACACACACTCAAGGCCTGATCTAGGCTGCATGTCAGCTGAAGTCCCTCCTCAGGGACATTAGGTGCTGTCAAGTTGACAGTGGAAACTAATCAGGGCAGATGTTCAGCTCCAAAGTGATTAACATCACCCCTAGGACAGCAAACCAGCATGTGGCTTTGGGGATGTGCCTTGATTTGCGGGGAGTCTTGCACTCAGTGAAGTGTTTGTAGGGAGTGTAGCAGACATGGGGAACATATGTCCTGAATCCCCAGCACAATGACTTTTTACATGTTGCATTCACATACCCACATAGACACAAGTAAAGGAAATGTCAAGACCTAGAGACAAGCACTGGAGTTTTATCTCCTAAAGTAATGTTGCTTATATTATGATCTGAGATGCATTCATATTATTGCATGTCTCATATTTTTTAAAAAAATTACTTGTAATTTTAAAAGATTTATTATTTTAAGTTATGTGCAAGTATGTATCTGCATGCACGGGTATGTGCACGAGTGTAAGTTCCCAAGGAAGCCAGAGCTATCAGATTCCCTGTAGCTAGAGTTAGAGATGGTTGTGAACTACCTGTTATGGGTGCTGGGAATTGAACTCCTCTCATCCGAAAGAGCAGCAAGCCCTCTTAACCACTGAGCCATCCCTCCATCCACTGAGCCATCCCTCCATCCACTGAGCCATCCCTCCATCCACTGAGCCATCCCTCTATCCACCTGCATGGGTTTTTTACGACCTATGTTCCTCTATTTCTCTTGGGCAAACATATCTGAGAGTTTAGGGCATGGTTTAGATGTCCATTGAGACTTTAGATCATTCTTGACTGTGGGGAGTCTGCCCTGTGCTTCAGGAGCCATTACGCAGCATGTCAGGCCCACTTGCTTTTGCTCTTTTCCTGGATGGTAACTAGATGCGTTTCTGGACATTGCTGTGTGTCTCCCAGGGGCAGGGGGACAGAATGACTATGTGTGGGGGATCAGTGCTGAAGTGGGCAGTGATAGTTTTCCTTCTCTGTCGGCGGGGAGTGAAACATGCCTGATATTAATTCAGCAAGCACATTGAGCCTCTGGGATAAAAAGATAAGTAAGTCCAGTCTCCTGGGAATGGGGAAGGGAGGGTGACAAATGGAGGAGAAAAGGGCGATCAAGGGAAAGAGATTTACACAGGATTCCAGAGCATGGCGCAAGAACAATTAGAGATTAGCCAGGGATGGAAACTGTCTTAACAGAGATGGCATAGCACTTAGGATCTAGGTTTGATTCCAGCACCTATACGGTAGCTCACAATTGTCTATAACTCCAGCTCCAGGGGATCTGATAACCTCCTGTGGCCTCTTTGGGCACAGCGTGCGCACGGCATACTTACATACATGCAAGCAAAACACACCTAGAAGATAAATATTTTTAAAAAGATAAAGAGAAGCCTGTGGTGGTGGCAACAGTGACTGCTGTGCATACTCTTAATCAAAGCAACACTTGGGAGGCAAAGCCATAGGCTGGTGGATCTGTGAGTCCAGCCTGGTCTACAGAGTGGGTTTCAGAACAGCCAGGACCTCGCAGAGAAACCCTGTGTTGAAAGGAAAGGGTGGACTCCATCTTGCTGTGAGTAGCTTCCTTCAGACAAAACTGAGCTTCCTTGTATGAATGAATGAATCCTGCATTTCTCTTCTCAGGAGTGCTTTGAAACTTTGGGTTTATGTTGTTGAAATTCACGTAACCTTGAGGAGCTGAACTCCCATGTGACCTTGAGGCACACAGGATTCCCCTCACTGGGGTGGGAGTGGGTGGTTCCAAAGTTTCGTGGGAGGGAGAGCTCCCAGAGGGTGGGAGGGGGCCTTGCAGGTGGCTAGGAACAGGCAGGGTGGCATTGTGGCCATAGGAGACTGGCAGCCCTGACGTCTCTGTAGAGGGACTCTGCTTTGCTCTGTAAGCTGTAGTGTGCTGTGCTGACCTTGGACTTGGTGCTTTTCAGGGACCCCTCCTCTGCTTCTCCTTAGATCAAGGGGTTTGTTTCTTGTGTGGAGTTCTTTTTTGCTTAATTGTGTTTTGGTTTTGGTTTTGGCGACAAGAGCTGACGAAGCCCCTGAAACCCACATGGAACTTGACGTGTGGCCCAAGCTGGACTTTCTGTCCCGGGTGCAGCCTGTACCACCGCACCTGGATGTAATATCACCCCCAAAAATGTTTTGGCTTTTGGGCCGTTTTGAATTTGTTACTTACAGATAACAGGTGCTCAAGACATACCACACCAGCCAGCCATTAGCGGAGGGGTGTTGGGTTGTAACTACATTTGGGAATGACAACCAAAACCTTCAATCTTTGTGTGAATACAGTCTTCATCCTTCTTGTGCCTGTACCTTAGGGGTGGGGTTGTCAGCTCCTACAGTAAGGTCTTAGGCTTCCCCTTAACTGTTTTCCTTTGTGGCCGCACGGTGTCCCAGGCTCAGCAGCAGTGTGTGGCTTGCTAGGCTCTTCTGTCTTGTCCCCGGGGCCCCGCTTGCTCTAGTTTATGGGTTTGACTTTAATCAGTCTACTGAGAGCAAAGTGGATCTAAGATTGTTCTGATCTGGGCAGCCCCAGTGACTCATGCATTTGAGTGACTCTCATTATGTTTATTGTCTTTAGAATATTCTTTTTGTGCATGTACATGTTCATGCGTGTTCCAGTACTGTTTGTGCATGTACATGATCATGCCTGTTCCGGTACTGTTTGTGTGGATGCCATCTGGAGCCAGATGGCAACCTTGGGTGCATTTCTTTGTCCTTCACTGCTGGCTTTGTTGTAGTTGTTGTTATGGATTTTTGTTTGTTTTGTTTTGTTTTGTTTTGTTTTGTTTTAGAGAGAGGAACTCTTACGTTCACCTGGGCTTCACTGGCTCAGACAGCCTGGCTGGCCAGTGAGCCTCTGGGATCTAGCCCCATCTCTGCCCCATCAGTGCTGGGATTACGAGCACATACCACCACACCTAGCCTTTTTAAAATGTGGATTTTAGGGATTGAACTCGGGTCCACAGGCTCATCCACAGGCTTTACCAGCAGAATCATCTCTCCACCCAGCCTGCTTTGGCGAGTCTAATTCTGTCTTTTGCGCGCATTTCCTTGTTTGTCTTGCGATTGAATTGTAAGAACCCTTTATATAATCCGGGGTACTTGTTTCTCAGTAGATAAAAGACTTTCAAATGTATCCTTAAAATCAGAAAGCCTGTACATCTTGCTGATGCCTCCCCTGCCTGTTTTGTCTTTGTGCCTTTGATGTCCTAGCTAGGAAGCAGTGACAAGATCAGGGTCACTACACAGCATCCCCGTGCTCTCTCCTAGAAGCTCTCTTACTTTTCTGGTTGCTCTGATAACTACCCTGATGACAGCAACTTAAGGGATGTTATTTGGGCCACGGTTCAAGGGTACATACAGTCCATCATAGGAGGGGAATCCTGACAGCTGGTCCCGCTGCCTTGACGGTCGGGAAGCAGAGAGAGGTGAGCAGCAGTGCTCAGCATGATTTTCCCATTTTATGCGGTTCAAGTTAGAGCAGGTCTTCCAGCCGCAGTGCACTTAGACAGGAAAATCTATCACAGGCTTGTCCACAGCTGAATGGTTCCAGGACCTAGGCTGACAGGCAGTGTCACACAGCACAGAGCTGTGTCCTGTCAGGCTGACAGGCAGTGTCAGGCAGTACAGAGCTGTGACCTCTCAGGCTGACAGGCAATGTCAGGCAACACAGAGCTGTGTCCTGTCAGGCTGACAGTATCAGGCAGCACAGAGCTATGTCCTGTCAGGCTGACAGGCAGTGTCACACAGCACAGAGCTGTGTCCTGTCAGGCTGACAGGCAGTGTCAGGCAGCACAGAGCTGTGTCCTGTCAGGCTGACAGTGTCAGGCAGCACAGAGCTGTGTCCTGTCAGGCTGACAGGCAGTGTCAGGCAGTCAGAGCTGTGACCTCTCAGGCTGACAGGCAGTGTCAGGCAACACAGAGCTGTGTCCTGTCAGGCTGACAGGCAGTGTCACACAGCCCAGAGCTGTGTCCTGTCAGGCTGACAGTGTCAGGCAGCACAGAGCTGTGTCCTGTCAGGCTGACAGTGTCAGGCAGCACAGAGCTATGTCCTGTCAGGCTGACAGTGTCACACAGCACAGAGCTGTGTCCTGTCAGGCTGACAGGCAGTGTCAGGCAGCACAGAGCTGTGTCCTGTCAGGCTGACAGGCAGTGTCAGACAGTACAGAGCTGTGACCTCTCAGGCTGACAGGCAGTGTCAGGCAGTACAGAGCTGTGTCCCATCAGGCTGACAGGCAGTGTCAGGCATCACAGAGCTGTGTCCTGTCAGGCTGACAGGCAGTGTCAGGCAGTACAGAGCTGTGTCCTGTCAGGCTGACAGGCAGTGTCAGGCAGTACAGAGCTGTGACCTGTCAGACTGACAGGCAATGTCAGGCAACACAGAGCTGTGTCCTGTCAGGCTGACAGTATCAGGCAGCACAGAGCTATGTCCTGTCAGGCTGACAGTGTCACACAGCACAGAGCTGTCCTGTCAGGCTGACAGGCAGTGTCAGGCAGCACAGAGCTGTGTCCCATCAGGCTGACAGGCAGTGTCAGGCAGCATAGAGCTATGTCCTGTCAGGCTGACAGGCAGTGCAAGGCAGCACAGAGCTCTGACCTCTCTGGCTGACAG
Source organism: Mastomys coucha (assembly GCF_008632895.1). Classification (NCBI taxonomy): domain Eukaryota; kingdom Metazoa; phylum Chordata; class Mammalia; order Rodentia; family Muridae; genus Mastomys; species Mastomys coucha. The sequence continues at coordinate 262,979,511 of NW_022196905.1, read as the reverse complement.
GCAGCGTCAGGCAGCACAGAGCTGTGTCCTTTTAGCTCCTATCTGTATTTACTCCTTCCTGAGTTATGGTCCAAATAATGTAAGGTCCCTACTTTGTTCTTTTGCATGTGGACATTCACTTTCTCAGCTTTGTTTTTTAGAAAGACCATTCTATCTCTATTGAACCATCTTGGCACCTTTGTCAAATATCAGTTGGTGGCTATTTATAGTCATATTCTCTTTCTCTCTCTGTCTTCCCCCTCTCTCTGCAGAGACTGAACCCAGGTCTGGTGCATGCTAGGCATGAGCCCCATATCGATCCAGCCCCAATTTTCCATCTTAATTCTATTTATATCTCTTTTTGCTCTCTTACTCTATGATAAAATGCCCATTTCTCAACAGTAATTTGAAAACAGTACATTGACTCCTAAAACAAGCTTTTCAGGCTGGGAGGATGTAACTCATTGCTGGAGTGCCTGCCTATTATGGAAGGCTTCAGCTTTGATCCCCAGCACCGAGAATTTAAAAAAGAACAAGATTTCCTGCATCAGAAACTTTTAACATTCTATCATACAGTTCCAGGGTTTATGGCTTGCAATCTCATGTCACACATTCATGGATATGATCATAGGCACACATGCATGTGCTTTCACACACACACACATACACACACACACACACACACACACACACACACACAC
>NW_022196905.1:262976614-262978542 GCF_008632895.1 Mastomys coucha | reverse complement strand
AAAAAAAAAAAAAAAAAACCACCTTCTGAAGTTTAGTTTAAAAGCATTTACATAAAGATCTGTGAGTTGAGTGTTGAAAGGATCAACTGCATAGCTCAGGAGTAATAATTTTTCACCCCATCAGAGCCTGGATTTCGCCTGCAGCTGATCTATTGGGAGGGAGCTCATGAAAAGAGAGAGATGTTCACTTTCTGCAGGGTTCAGGGAGGTCCCCTCATCTGGGGTGTGCGTCTCTTCCTCTACTGGCTGCTCGCACTGGTTTGAGTTTGTCTGTCTTTTTGTACAGACATGAGGGTTTGCTTGGTTGGCTGATGCCGTTTCATTTACCAAAGCCGGGAGTGATGAACCTCGCTCACCGCCTCTGGGTGTTCTTGGGGCATTTTGAGGAGGAATTTCAGGGGTCTCCCACTTGAGGTTTTTTTAAACTCATGTTTCTGCACGTAATCTCTGTTCCTAGGATCTCCTGGAAAAGCCATGAATGGGGCAATGGACCAATGTGCTTTTCTTTCAGGCTAACAAAATCATTGGTTTTGCATTTTCCTGCAGAGATAAGTGGTGTGCGGCGAGGAACATCCACCCTCCCATGGCTGATCGCTTGGTTCCCAGGGTTCCCTGGTGGCAAACAATGCAGGAACTCCTTAATCTAGCCGAGCTGTTGATCACAGAGGCCTGTGCACTGACATGGCCAAGTCTGCTGAGCAGGGGCAGAGAGTGCACATTAACTTAGGGAAGTCTCCATTCAGTGCCACACTTTCCAGGAAGCATCCAACAGCTGTGAGTCACAGGCAGAGCAGATCCTGATGAGGGCCAACATGGCAGCCTGTGCTTGGTGCTCACGACAGCTCTCGTGTGGAGTAGCGCTTTAGGCTCTAGAAGTGAACATTACAAGGACTTATTCTCACCCCCTTCTTTGACCAGGTCTTATTGCCTGGTGTAGGCTGGCCTTGAACTCGTGAGACTCCTACTGGCTCAACCTCCACTGCTATTATAGACATGAATTCTAGGAAAATGATGTCATTCAGCTTTCCTGTAGGATTTGCATAAGTTCCATGAGTGAAGCCAGTTTTTCTATAGAACTTTCTTTTTTTTCTTAAATATACTTTGTGTTCCTGAATTTTCAGCTTCTTGTTTTTCTGCTTTTAACCCCTACTCAGTAGATGAAGTCCCAAACAGGACATTTCTTTGAAATAGTTACATTCCCAAATGAAATTAAATGGCTATAAAATTATATTAAATTCTTAAGGGCTATTTAGTTCATTATTATGTGTTTCAATACATAAAACAGTTCTACAAAGATTATTATACAATCTAAGCTATTTTTGTCTTGTTTCATGTCAGCTCTGAAAGAATATTCTTTAAAAATGTGTGTGTATATGTATGTAATTGTGAGTGTGTGTGTGTATATGTGTTTGTGTGTGTGTATGAGTGTGTGTGTACATATGTGTTTGTGTGTGTGTGTGTGTGTGTGTGTGTGTGTGTGTGTGGTATGATTTTCTTTCAAGATTGTCCTTGGGATAAATATTTTCTATAAAGTTTATTTAGGCATTAGGGTTGGAGAGATGGCTTAGCAGTTAAGAACACTTCTGTTCTTCCAGAAGACCTGGGATGAATTCCCAGCAGCCACATGATGGCTCACATCTGTTTGCAACTCTGGTTCTAGTGGAACTGACCTTGTATTCAGGCCTCTGAGGACATTATACACACATGGGTCACAGTCAAAACACCCATACACATGCAATAATAAGAAAAATTTTAAAACATTACCTGGGCAACACACTTACTGTTCTTGTTATATTCATGCTGACTCTATTTTTCAGGTATAGAAAGCTTTTGAGAGGCCGGGCGTTGGTGGTGCATGCTTTTAATCCCAGCACTTGGGAGGCAGAGGCAGGTGGATTTCTGAGCTCAAGGCCAGCCTGGTCTACAGA
>NW_022196905.1:262966654-262976347 GCF_008632895.1 Mastomys coucha | reverse complement strand
AAAGAAAAGAAAAGAAAACTTTTGAGATTTTTATTTTGTTTTTGTGTTTATAGGTGTGTAGTAGATACAGAAGCTAGGATTTTGGTAAGCTCTTGTTTTTATTCTAAATTTAACAGTAACAAAAATCTTTATTGAAAAACTCCTCCTTGTCATTGTGTACTTTTTCTTTTAACATTTTTATTCCACTTAAAGCTGGGCAATAGTGACACATACGATTAATCCCAGCACCCAGGAAGTAGAAGCGGGCAGATCTCTGACTTGGAGACCAGCCTGTGGGTTCCAGGACAGCCAGGGCTACACAAAGAAACCCTGTCTCGAAAATAAAAAAACAAAACAAAAATTATTCCACTTATTTATTGTACATGTGTGTGTGAGTGTATATGAGTGCATATGTGTGTGAGTATGTATGTGTGTATGTATGTGTATATGTGTGTGTATGTGTGAGTGTTTTGTGTGAGTGTGTATATGTGTATGTATGTGTGAGTGTGTATTGTGAATATGAGTGCATTTGTGTGTGGGGGGTGCATATGTGTGAGTATGTGTGTGTGTGTGTGAGTATGCCTGTTTGTGAGTGTGTATGTGTGATATGTATGAGTGAGAGTGTGTGTGTGTGAATATGTATTGTGTATGTGTGAGTGTTTTTGTGTGAGTGTATAAGTGTGAATGTGTATGTATGAGTGCGTATGTGTGAATGAATATGTGTGCGTGTGTGTGAGTGTGCGTGTGTGAGTGTGCATGTGTGTGTGTGTGTGTACATAAGCCAGAGAACAGCCTGTGGGAATCAGTTCTCTCCTTCTACCATGTAGGTTCCAGGGATGGAACACAGGATGCCAGGCTTGGTGGCAAGCACCTTTTCCATCTTGCCAGCTCCCAGTATACTCATTCTTACAGACTTTCAGCATGTCCAGAGCTTAAGAATGTGTTCAGTTTGAGTTAACTGTTCCTTTGCTTAACTGTATGAGAAAGTGAATAGTCAGAAGTCATACCCATCTGAGTTAGTTGTCTGGTGTGTCCTAGGTAGGTTTCCTGGTGAGGTTTAGGAGGTTAGGCCATTAAGGCCATTGATCACCTCTTCCATAGGCTCCTGCTCAAGCTAAGGCTTGGCTCCTTGCTAGTTAGTTTCCTTCTGGCTCATCATGAGTCCTCAGGCATGGCTTCTTCTGTTGAGACCTCCCAGATGTTACCCCTAGCTGTGGGCCTGGGATATACGCACAACTCCAAATGTGCATTTCCCACCTTGAGAGCTGTGGATTTGCAGAGGGAAGTTCCCAGCTCCCTAGCGTGCAGCCCTTGCCACTGCCCAGTCTGTACCCATTTTCTTTCAGCTGAGAGTTCTCTCTCTGCCTGAGAGATGGACCTTGATTTCCTTTCATCTTGGGTCCAGAAGTGTCCCCTGTGCCTTTTCTTGTCACCTCTGAACTTGGGCCTCATCTATGCCTTTCATCCCGGCATCTCCACACGAAGCCTGAGGTGTCTGGCCTTGTCTTTCATGCTGCTCTCTCCCCCCTGCCATGCTCTTATTCATCTCCCAAGTCAGTCGTTCAGTAATCACTGTGACCACCTTCATAGCTTAGTGAGGAGATGTGGAGTCGTCGTGGTGTCTCTGTCACGAACCCACCCCCCCCATGTATTGCAGTGGAAATCCTTTGGGTGCTGTGATTATTTTAATTAAAATTCAAGCCAAACATGTACCCTCCAGTTGCTCTTTCTCCCTGGACATGCGGTTTATTTCTTCTGAGCAGGCTTCCTGCTTCTGATCCTGAGGCTCAAAAGGGAGAGGTAGCACATCTTACAGGCTTCTGGGATCTAGGTCTGGTAAGGAACTGGCACATTACTCCCATGAGACTTTGCTTCTGACAGCAGCTTTGGAGTTAGGAGCCTGCTGCTGCTTACTAAGGCAGGTATGGAGCCATGCCAGCTCCGGTACCTGTCTAGAGAGTCCTGGCACCTCTAAAAGGCTTTGTGCTAAATGTAGCACGAGTGTGGTGGAAGGGTGGGTACTGTTCAGGTGACTATAGACACCTTATATGCTTCTCTTTTAGAAATGATACTGAGTGTGTCTGCACACGTGTGTGTGTGTGTGTGTGTAAATGTGCCTATGCTGTGTCATGGGTGTGGAAGCCAGAGGATAAGTTGTGGGAGTGTGTTTAACCCCCACCTGAGTTCTAGGGAATGAGACTGACTAGGTAATCAGTTTACCTGCTGGGTCATCTCAATGGCCCCTACTTTGGGTGTCTCTCAGGGTGGTGAGAGAATCACTCGGGTTTTGAAACTGACTGATTATAGCCATGGCCTGATGCTTCATACCTGACAGGTGTTTTGAATCTGTGATTGCTTCTCTCAGTGGTAAGGCAGAGAATGTCAGAGCCACACTTTCCAGGGAGCTGCGGTCATTACAGGACAGCATTGCCGAGCCTGGCACTTGGGCGCCCAGGAAGCAGCTGACTCTTTCTTCCGCTCTTCTGTACCTGTATGGTGTTCGTGGAAGCACATGGGGTTCTGAGCACATTCTCAAGTACTGATCCTGACTCTTGGGATCCTTTCACACTTGTGAAAGGAACTGAGGCCTCATGTGGGTGAGGCATCTGCTCCACAATGGGATCATGGCCAGCAGGAAGTGCGATGGGCTGACAGGATGCTGGGGACAAAGTGTTACCGAAGAAGCAGTGGGCAGGATCTAGGGTCTCGGAAGTGACAGCACAAAGGATCGCTATTCTCAGGCAGATCTCCCCGAGAAGAGCACACTCAGGGGATCTAAGGGAGTCATCCAGGTGCTCATGCAGGAAGTGGATGTTGTATGCACACAGGCAGGTAAAGTCCTTCATGAGGCCTACAGTACCAGCTCACTGGCAGTAAGGCACCAGGAGGGGTGAAGAGCAGGCCACGGAAGTGGGGTCATAGAAGACAGAGGTCAGGAGGTTAAAGGGGAGGTTTATAGGGATCCTGCAGGACATGGCTTATGCTATAAGATGTGGAGTCTCTGGTGTCCTGTAGCAAAGGATATGGGGCCGAGCATGGGTTTTGAAGAAATGTCCCTAACGGAGGTGATCCCTCAGGGTGTGTGTGTGTGACTGGACACTTGTTGTGCAGCAAGAGATGGTGAGGGTAGGGGTGTCTGTTCCTGGGTGTGTTTTGAGCTTGCCAGAGCCTTGATGGGTTGAGAAACTGACCTCGAGAACCGAGCAATGGAGGATCTCCAGCACAGACAAAGAAATGACACCATCGCAACAAGATTTGGATTTAGCAGAGGGTAAGGATGCCATCGGCAGCATCTTCTGGAGACTGTCGGTCACCTGGCCCTTTACTTGGGAAGTCAATGTTGCCGTAAACAGCGTTGATGGTTCTGTGTGAGGACCAGACCAGAAACATGGCATGTGTAGCCCATGATGGTTGAGTATATGGCTGTCGAGGAGACGGGTGTTGGGTATTCCTTTATGGGGTGAGTAGATGCAGCCTGTGTGGGGCACTTTTCAGTTATCGAAGTGACAAATACTAAAGAAAGCAGCTTAAGGAAAGAGGGGCTTGCTTTAGCTCACAGTTTGAAGACACAATCCGCATGGCAGGAAATGCATGTAGCAGGACCATCAAGCATCTGGTCCCATGGCGTCCACAGTCAGGAGGCAGAGAGAGATGAATGCTGTGGTGTTCAGTCGGCTTTCTCTTAATTTGGTCCAGGAGCCCAGCCCACAGAATTCTGCTGCCCACCTTTATAACATCCATTAACCCAATCCAGAAACCCCGACAGACATGCCCAGAGGGTAAGGTTGAAGCCCCCTGGCAGACATGCCCAGAGGGTAAGGTTGAAACCCCATGACAGACATGCCCAGAGGGTGAGGTTGAAACCCCCTGACAGACATGCCCAGAGGGTGAGGTTGAAACCCCCTGACAGACATGCCCAGAGGGTAAGGTTGCTTATCACCAAACCTGCCAACCCGAGTTCAGTCCCAGAAGCCACATGGTATGGATAAGAAACAAACAAATAGATGTAAAATGCTTTTTCAATGACTGGGGGTTGTGTTTTTGGTGATTTGGAACTTGTTACTTTAACAGTATTAACCATTACAGGCTTCCCCAGAACACTGGATGAAGCTGGGTCTACTTGAAAATTCGTTTAGAGCCTGAGGAGTACTAGGTGACTCACCCTCAGTACATCTGGAGCTCACATAAACAACCTCTTAGTAGAAGTGTCCCAGATACTCCTCGGGGGCATACTTACATAGGAAAACATTACCCTGTTTATCAGATATTTAAATTGAACTGGGCCCTCTGCACTTCACTGTGCTAAATCTGGTCCTTCTTCCCGGCAGGTTCTTGGTCATTACACAGGCCACCCTAGTAACCTGTCAGGTTGCTAAGTAACAGGAATTGACTTCGAAAGAGCCATTTGATTTTTTTTGTTGGTTCCCCTGGGCTCCTGGGTCAGCCTTTTCCCCCTTGGCTGAGCTGCACATCAGAGCGTGGGAGTGCCCCATGTGTCCTGACCACCTTTCGATTCAGTTCATTCTGCATAGACGAGCTATTTGCAGGCCTGATACCGGATCTAGAATCCTGCTGGCCGGGACAGTGCAGGCCACAGGGAGGGAATGCAGCTGGAAGCTGATGCACAGGTGTGCAGCATCCTCCGTTTCTAGAAACCAGGGGTGGGGTCAGTGCTGGAGCGCAGAGGCCTTGGGTGGGTAGGTTCTGCCGGGAAGATGGCTCTGCCCAAGAGCTCTTCATAATTCCGTCCTCAGCATTTGGTCTGCTGATGGTCACCTCTTATCCATTCGGGGCTGAACTGTATTCCCCACCCTTCAGAAATCCATGCATTGAAATCTCAATTCCCACTGCCTCAGAATGGGACTTCATTTGGAGACAAGGTCATAAGAGAAGTGAAAAAGGTTAAGTGGGGTTGCTAACTAAGGTGGACCCTAGTCTAATCTGATTCATGTCCTTGAAAGAAGACATAGACATACATGAAGGGGTGGGAGCCTTTGACCATAGTGGGAAGAGGGTGGCTTTGACCTTGTGCTTCCAGGCTCCGGGAGGAGGATTTCTTCTGTGCAAGCTACCTCATTTTCGGGACTTCTTACAGTAACTGTCGTTCAATGAGAGGAGGTGAGAGAGATAATGTGAGGTTTGCAGGTGGTTGGCTGACTCTTGGGGTTCAAAGATGTTCTCTAGGGGGGCAGGCCCTAGCCATAACCTGCTGGGACCACAGTGCCTGGACCCAAGAGGTGCTAGTACAGACTTGTGGGTGATCTGGTGCAGCTGTCCTGTCGTTCCTCTGGGGCACAGCTCCTGAACAGATAGTATAAGCCTGTGGGGGAGGGGAGCTGGCAGATGGCACCCAGAGTGGTCTGCAGTTGCCGTCCCCTGACAGCAGAGGCTGGGTCACACGAGGGAACTGTCACCCTGCTCAGAAGCTACCAATAATCTGTATGTTTCTAGCATGGCTAAGGAAGAAAGCACAGGCTGAGGTCACAGCTACTGCCAAATCTGTGTATGTATCATGCATGGGCTCTGTGAGGAGGTTGGGAAAATACCCTGGGAGGTGCCTTACAACAAGCGACCCTTATGTTAGTGACATCTTTGGGTAGTTAAAGTATTACTTTTATGTCTTTGTTCTTAGGAATCCAAAATCTGCTGTGGGGCTTTGCTTTCTTTACATTGCCTTTTTAGGGACTTGAGCTGAGAGATTTGGCCAGTGAGGTTGGAGTGCCAGTTGATGGACAGGCAGGCTTGTCAATGAGGTTGGAGTACTGGGTTGATGGGCATGTGGGCTTGCCAATGAGGTTGGAGTGCTGGTTGATGGACAGGCGGCCTTGCCAGGTGAGCATCCCTCCCAGGTCTCAAGCTCAGATCATTAGAGGGACTCCATCTACAGTGGCCAACTGAAGGCTCAGGGTGAGTGTGCAGATGTGAGTGCTCACACAGGCAGATGTGCACATGTAAACACACTTGTATGCTTGGTTGTGCTCATGCAGGTGTGTGCTCATTCTGGTATGTGCTTATGTAGACATGTACTCGTGCATGCTGTATTAGTGTAGTCACGTGTGTTCCCTGTATCTGTGTTCCTGAATGGGCTGGTGTGGACCATGGTAGAGTGTGATTCCTGGCTCCTTGGGACCACAACCAACAGCTGGGTTTTTGGCATGCGATTGCCTGAAGCTCACTCAGGCATGGTTCCTGGACTTTAAGGAGGCCCACAGGTATGTGAAGTTGCAAAGAACCACTGGGTTTACTGAAAGATGTTAAAACATTAGGGACCACTTGGCTGATGTAGACAGGGCTCATGGCACTCTTCAGTCTGATCCGACTGACACCTCCTGGGTAGGTTCTCTCCTTCCTTGGGTGGTTTCTGCAGGGAGACCAGGCTCTGAGAGGACCGTGACCTGCTTTAATTCCCAGGTCAGCCTGAGAGTGTAGGGTTACAGCTAGAATTCATTCCTGTGGGCGTTTAGTGAGCGACTAGGCATGGCTTGGTCTTGGTGCTCAGGGTGGCGGATGGATGTCTTCCATGCCTGAGTGTGGAATGGCCCTGACCAAGGCTTGGGTCTCCAGGGAATTGAAAGGTAGAATACTTGTTCTGTGAGGGGCGTTTGTTGAGGATCTGTAGGCGGAGTGTGGGAGAGAGAATCTGGCTTTCTATAAGGTTCTCAACCCACTCCGAGTGATGAGCAGAGAGTAGGAGGGAGGTGGAAGCAGAGAGACCATGGGTCTCAGGCGGCTGAGGAGTCTTTTTTTCCTTGTAGGCTGCTGCTGAAGCCTCTGTGATGGTTGAGGGCTTGAGTTGTTGCGGTGGAACAAAAATCTGCTCTAGGAGGGTAGACCCTCTCCTACCTCAGGAGGACTTCTGGCCCTTGGAGGTCTGTGGTGGCAGGTCTGTGGTGGGTTTCCCATTGTGTGTCCCTCTTTCTTGCCCCCTCCTGTTCTCAGGTCTGTAGTAAAAATCTACCTTCCTTTCTCCACCCAGCTACCCATGTCCTGCTGTGCCAGGAGCTTGCCTGGGTGGAGTATGAGGGCGCTGCAGCCATCACTCCATCCTTGGCCCTCCTTCATGCCAGCCAGTGCTGTTCCCTGTCACCCTATCTCGTATCCTTGACCCTCAGGCTTTGTTTGGCATGCCCCTGCATCAATTTCCAAGCCTTAGCAGGAGCCCAGGGCAAGGAGGGACAGGAGCTGATAAAAGCCACAGCACTGAGGGACCGTGTGGGCTTCACCTGGATGTGTGAGATGGAGCCATGGGATCAAAGTTTGGGAGGAAGGAAATATCAATAGTTTCCTGGCAAAGACGTCTTTCCATGGAGCGCGGGATGGAGCCGTATGAGCAGATGCAAGGGTGGGTCAGAGCCACGGGTCCAAGGTATCCTCCCAAACCCTGAGAGCAGAGACGCATGAAGGTTTGGAACTGGGCTTTGGTGGGGGAAGGAGCTTGCCTATAACTCAGTGGCTTTTATGACTGAGCCTTCGATGGTGTAGCCTGTCTTATAAACTGACATTAGGGCTCTGCCTTTCTGAGCTCCTATGCAGTGGGTACAGGGAGGGGAGTGAGGTCAGAGACAGGCTGCAGGCCTCATGGAGGCTTCTCAGCCATACACAGGTTCGTTCATGACATGGTGCCGATTCCCTCCACGCCTCAGCACAGCCTTGGCGTGGGTGGAACCAGAGCCAGCTGGATCAGTATCTTATAGCTCACAGAGGCCTGAGGTGGGGGAACAGAAATCTAAAGAAGTTAGGTTTCCATGTGCACATCTGGTGGGGAAGCTTTGCAATCCAGAAAGTCTGGAGCCAGCCTTCTCCTGTGGGAAGTTCATCTCATCTCCTGTTCCTGTCCAACCTCATCTATCTGTGAATGACTGCATGTTCGGAGGGATTCGTGTCTGGCTCCCTGTGCAGAAGGAGGGCAGCTGGGCCCTCTCAGCTCACTCTCACTGCCAGAACACTAAGGGAAGGAACGTGGTGAGGAGCATCTGTGTGGGAAGCCTCTTCCCTTGTTGCTATGGGAAATGCCATAGGTGGGGCTTATTCCCCAAAACAGTGTACTCTCTTACGTGTACCCTAAATACCACAGTTGTGGAATTCGTATGTGACTAGGTACATGTGGAATTCTGCCTGCCCCTCGGATCCTAGAAACTGTCTACCAAATCTAAAAATAAAGCAGGTGTCAAAAAAGTGTCCAGCATAATACTTCTCACCAACACCAGCCTTGGTTAAGGTGTCCTGTTGGGTACAATGCATCCTGGGACAGTCCCTGCCTGCACAGAGTCCATCCTATCCTTGTGGGTGAGGATGAAGCAAATTCATGTTTTCTCTGGGACAAAACGAGGGGGAACTAGGGAAGTTTCTGGATTGTCATTCCATGAGCAATCTCTGACTCCTTCCCAAGTGCCTCAGTGACACACGAGAGTGAGTCAAGGCCCACCCTGCACCTGCACTTTGAGCTGCTGCAGTTCCCAGGAGCTGACTGTCGGCTACCCCACCCACCTGCATGACACTCAGGCACACAGTCTTTGGTGATGTCCTACACCTTCCTGATAACCTCAGCTTAGGTACGGTGGCTACCCAGGACAAAACAAGACAGACTAGCTGGCAGGAGCCCATACCCCAGAGAGTCGGTCCTTCAGGATGCTGCAGGCGAGTGAGTGTCTTCCAGCCACGAGATGGATGGGTTTATTTATTTAGACACAATCCTGTGTAACCCAGGCCGTCCTTGTACTTGCTATATAGCCAAGGATTACCTTGAACTTCTGATCCTGCTGCCTTTGCTTCCCAAGGGCTAGGATTATATGTGTGCGCCACCATGCCTGGCTTATGCAGTGCTATCTCCTCAGCCCAACTCCATGATTCCGAGCTATGGGTGTAAGCCAGGTAGGGAGGAGTAGGAGGAGTCCAGGAACAACACTCTGGTGACCTTGATATCACACCTATGCTCCAGGTTAGAGGTTGGGCCATGGATGTGGGTCTGTGCGCACGTTCTCTCTCTCTCTTCTACTCTCTCTCCCTCCCTCCCTTCCCCTTTCTTCCTTTCCTCCATCTCTTCTATCTCTCCCTCTCTCTTCCCCCTCCTTTCTCCCTCTCCCTTTCCCTCTTTCCCCCTCTCCCCTCTTTCTTCCTCTCTCCTATCTCCCCTCCTCTTTTTCCCCCTCTCCCTCTTTCCTCTTCTCTCCTCTCTTTTCCTTTCTCTGTCTCTCAAATGTACATATCTTATATATGTGACTGTTGCCTGAACATATGTATGTGCATCACATATGTGCTTATATCCTATGTGTGTGACTGTTGCCTGCATGTATGTATGTGTATCACATCTGTGCTTCTTATGTGCTAGGTATGCACAGAGGTCAGAAGAATGCATCAGTTCCCCGGGCTGGCGTTTTGAGCTGCCACACGAGTGTTGGGAATTGAACCCAGATTCTCCATAAGAGCAACAAGTGCTCTTAGCCACTGAGCCAACTCTCCAGACCCTGCCCTCGTTTTCTCTGAAGCCTGCTGAAGGACTGCTGGGAGCCCAGTGCCTCAAACATGCCTGTGCTGATTTTGTTTGCTGTGGTCAGAAGAGATGTGCTCTAGATGAGCTGAGGAACAGTTGAGAGCTGGAACTTTTTGTTCGGTGATGTCAGGGTCTGTGAGGAAGCTGAGGTCAGTGACAGTGGATCAGTATATGCATGCAGGTGACAGTGAATCAGTATATACATGCAGGTCACAGTGGATCAG
>NW_022196905.1:262962019-262966146 GCF_008632895.1 Mastomys coucha | reverse complement strand
GGATCAGTATATACATGCAGGTAACAGTAGATCAGTATATGGTTGCAGGTAACAGTGGATCAGTATATACATGCAGGTGACAGTGGATCAGTATATGCAGGCAGGCGACAGAGGATCGGTATACTTGCAGGTAACAATGGATTAGTAGATATATGCGGTGACAGTGGATCAGTACATATGAGTGCAGGTGTGTGGCAGGCTATGCCATATCTCATCTTTTTTGCTCTGACAGGTGGAGGGAGTGTGAACTCAGTCAGCAGTGGTAATACATAGAGGTCACTTGGATGTGGTGGGTGCTGGATGTGGTGGGTGCTGGGAAGGGTGTCTCCTTGTTCTTCCCTGTTCTCTGCCTAATGCTATCCTGTGGTCAAGTGGCCTCTAGGGTGTCTTTCTGCATTCTGGGGGCATTGATTGTGTTCTTTTTATCCTAGCTTGGTCATTAGCTGCTGACTGCTGAGCTGGGGCTATCCCAGGTGACTGTCAGCTGCTGACCCAGGCAGCTCTCATCTTCTAACCCTACACCTCCCTGCTGTGTGATTTGGAAAAGCCACTTTTTCTCTGGACTTACAGTTTCTTAATTTATTTATGCATTGTTTATATATATGCATATTTATGTGTATGTGGGGGGGGGGATGTATGTGTAGAGGCCTGAGGTGTTATTTCTCAAGAGCCATCCATCTTGTCTTTTGAGACAATTTGTCACACTGGCCTGGAATTCACCTGTTGGGATAGGCCAGCTGGTCACTGAGCCCTGGGGATCACCTGTTTCCACCTCTCAGATACTAGGACTATAACTGTAAACTGCCACCCTGGCCTTTTTTAAGCCTATGCTCTGGGGGTTTAGCTCAGGCCCCATGGTCTGTACACAAGCACTTTACCGAGAGCTTCTCTGTAGCCCACTCTCCTCTTTTTTTAGAGGACAGGGTAAGGGCGCTCCTTACTGTTGTAGGCACTCTCACCGTGGGGCAGGATAATGTCCTAAATCTTTGCAAATAGGTTGCATTCTCCATATTCCAGGTCACATGTGAATTCTAAAACTGAGTCAAGTTACTCCCTACTTGGCTTAAATTAGCGACTCTGACAGTGTACCCAGGTTAAGTAACCACCGAGGAAGGAAGGTGTGTTTCAGTTCACGGTCTCCATTCACGGGCGGCTGGCTGTGTTGCTTTGGGCCTGTGGTAAGGAAGAGGATCGTGGGAAGTATTTATGGAAGAACAAAGCCACTCCCTTTATAGCCATCAGAGAGCAGAGAGGCCTGGGAGCCGGAATCCCAGTATCCTCTTCTAGGACACACTAAACGCACAACAATAACATAACTACTACTAGGCCCCACACTGGAGAGGCAACGACCTTGCCCTGAACATCCAGCCTTCCACGCCAGCCTTTGTAAGGCACTCCTGATCTAAACCATAGTGTCTTCAGGCTGAATTTTGTGTTATACCTCGATATACTTTAAGTAAATGACTTCTCAGTCCCTATTTTTAATAAATCCTTTTGTAGGACTTGCACATTTCCACAGGTCCTTCTAAAATTCCATCTTTTGCCCCAAGCCTGCAGGATGAACAGCCTTCCTCCCCCTCCAGACATTCTGAAGACTGTAGGTGGAGGTACCCAGCCTTGGAGTCTGGGCACATCTGTCATGGAGGCAGTATCCATGAGTACACTGTGTGCATTTCTTTGCTTATTTTTTTTTGTGTGTGTATGTATTTCACTACTGTATGATCATATGTACATGTACTGCACATGTGTGATTGTATGTGTGGCGGTCCCAGGTTGACCCTGAGACTTTTCCTTGATTGATCTTCACCTTGTTCATTGAGGCAGGCCTCTCAGTTGAACGCAGAGCTCCCGATACAGGCTAGCCTTGCCAGCCAGCCTGTTTCACAATCCCTGTCTCAGCCTGTCCACACTGGAATTATTGGCGGACCGATGCCACCTGCTGCTTCTGTAGGTTCTAGGGACCTTGACTCCAGTCTTCATGCATGTGCTGCAAGCACTCACTCTGAGGCCCTGTTTTGTGTCTCACGTGATACCGGGTAGCCTAGTATAGCAGAGAATGACCTTGAACTTCTGATCTGCCTCCTTTTGCTCCCAAGTGCTAGGATTACTATTGTGCTCAGATCAGGCAGTGCTACATGGTACTCTCAACAACTGAGCTATATAGTTCCAGTCCCCAGCATGTATATTTAATATGTGGAAAATTCTGTTCACTTCACAGAACCATGAAAGATGTGGGCCCATCACATGCCTCCTCGTGGGAAGGAATTTGCTCAGCAGGAGGCTCACCATACCTTCCTTAGCTACCTCCTGGCCTTTTCAGGGAACTGGATAGAGAGCTGTCTGACAAGAGTCTGCATGGGAGTTGGGGTGGGGATGGGGGCCCTGGTGCTTCCTTTCCATTCTCAGGCTTGATTCAACAAAAGTCAGAAGCCGTAGAGCCCGTCTGCCATCTTCTCTCCCAGAACAGTGACATGTGGCTGGCTTCTTAGGAGGCCTCAGAGCCTGCTTACTCTGCAGTTTATCCCTGGGCCAATTTGGATAATGAAACCAGAGGAACTTGGGGTATGTATTGAATGAGAGAACAGTGCTGGTCTCTCTCAATCCTGCTATGGCTGGCTGGCCCACTGTATGCCAGAATCCTACACGCAGACACATTGAAATTCTCCTCATAGATCACACCATGGTGTGTCTGCCTCAAGGGTCCCAGCCAAGCTCTGTGCTTTCCTTTCTCATCTGTGATTGACAGATTTGGATGTATTTATATCTTGGCAACCATCTATCATGATTGGGCAGAGATACTGGGGTTTGGTTCTGGGCAACAGGCACTGGCTGGCAGAAGACTGAGCTTGGAAAGTCACCCGTGGTAAAGATCTTAGCTCACAGCTCCTGGTTACAATCCATCACCAGAGGGAAGTCACACAGGTAGAAGCTTGGGGACAGTTGGTCGCACTGCGTTCAGAGGTAAGCAGCAGGGTGCAGTGACTGTACCCGTCCTACTGTTAACCCCTGCTCCACTTACATCATCTAGGACAGTTAAAGAAAGAAAAAGGCCCCGCCCACAGTGAGTAGGTCTCTTTGCCTTGATGCAATAAGATAATGCATGTCTCCCAGGTGATTTAGAGTCTGTCAAGTTGACACCCTAAAAACTGTC
Organism: Mastomys coucha; assembly: GCF_008632895.1. Classification (NCBI taxonomy): domain Eukaryota; kingdom Metazoa; phylum Chordata; class Mammalia; order Rodentia; family Muridae; genus Mastomys; species Mastomys coucha. The sequence goes on along the minus strand of NW_022196905.1, from coordinate 262,962,995 downwards.
TCTGGGTAATCCCTTGCAGTGTTAGGGATGCTTGGGGGCCTGAGTGATCCTGGAGCTTACCATAATTTTGGAGAGGAGGTCCAGACTTTTGGACAAATTCTCTCATAAGCAGCCTCTGAGGCCTGTCCCTTTGACCTTTTCCTTCCTTCACTGGGGCTGTGGACCCACTGAGCCCTGATTATCCCTACTGTGAGCCTCAGGTTCCTCACAGTTTCTGAAAGGCAGAAAATCATGCTATCAGGCCAACCCTGGCCAAGAGCCTGGCAGAAACAAGGAGTTCTGTCTTCCTACCAGCCTGGCCCAGCCGCCTGGCCTCAGGGCCTCTGGCTTGCTCACTGCTGGTAAGGAAACCATTCCTTCCCTCGGGGCCACAAGACAAGCCCCATTTTGTCCTTTAATTTTCATCCTGAACCACATGGGTGACGCCTTCACAAGGAACTGAATCAGGGTCAAGAGAGAAAGGTGTGCTTAGTTAAACCTCATTTACTGCTGGCTCAGAAACACCGGTCTGGAAATGAGGTCATCAGCGAGGCCTTGCATCCGAGAGCTTACTGTGATGCCCCCACCTGGGTCTCTGCTCACCTTTTAGAAAATTTAAAATTTCATATAAATGGCCTTCTCCATTACAACTGCGGGTCTGCCAGGCTGCAGGGTTATTAAAAAAAAAAAAAAAAAAAAAAAAAAAAAAAAAAGTGGTTCAGGCACTTGCTTTCAAAAGTCTGGCACCTGAAAGTGAGGATGGCTATGTCTCTGCAGCAGGCCCCGAGTGAGCAAGCCCACCATGATGGTTTCGTGAAGCTGGGATCCAGCTCAGGACCTCAAGAGTACTAAGCAAGTGCTCCACCACTGAGCCACATCCCAGTCCTCACCTTACTTTTCTTTTGGGACAGGTTCTCAGTGCTGCTAACCTTAAATTCTCTGTGTAGCCCAGGTGGCTTTAAACTTCTTTTTTTTTTTTTTTTTTTTTTTTTTTTTT
>NW_022196905.1:262910640-262961982 GCF_008632895.1 Mastomys coucha | reverse complement strand
ATCCGCCTGCCTCTGCCTCCCAAGTGCTGGGATTAAAGGCGTGCGCCACCACCGCCCGGCTAAACTTCTAATCCACCTGCCTCAGCTACCTGGAGTAGCTGGGTTTACAGTCCTATAATACCAGGCTCAACTTTACCTTGTTTGTGTGTGTGTGTGTTTTAGTTATGTATATGAGTGTTTTCCTGGATGTTTGTTTAACATATGCGTGCCTGGTGACTACATAGGCCAGAAGTGACAGGAGTTAACAGAAATTGCAAGCTACCATGTGGGTGTTGGGACTCAAGTATATACACATATATACACTATGCACATACATACACATACACACACATGCACACATATGCATGCACACATACACATGTACATACATATACACACACACATGCACACATACAGACACACATGCATACACACAGAGACACACACATATATACACACACACAGAGGCGGCAGGGACATGATAAGGACTTACAGCAATGCCAAGCACAAAGCTTTGACAAGGCCATTTTTAACTTTCAGCTCCTATTTTTTGCCAGCTTTGTGCTGGGTACTCACTGCCCTTGTTACCACAGTAGAGGAGCCAGTGTTCTTCACTGCTGAGACATCTTCAGAGCCTCTTCAGCTGATGTTGGTGTCAGTTTCAGGAAAAAAAGGCTCAGGAGTGAGGTGGATGTGGTCCCCAGCTCAGCCTTTTTTAATACAATCCTTCCTGATTTGGGGACGTCATCCAATGCTGGGCAAAATGTCACATTTGGAATTTGGACTAAATTTGTCATATTTCAATTTTATGTTCTAAATATACAGGAGCATCTTACTAACTCAAAAGGTCAGTGGTAGTCATGTAAAGGAAGAACCAGTGGTGGGCCTGGCAATGTGGCATAGTTGAATGGGTTTGGGTTTAGCCACACTGGGAATTCTGAAGTTAAACATTCCTGATGAAGTACCCTTCAGTTGATCAAACAAGGCTTATGAAGAAGGTGACTCAGCGTGGCACTGGATAGGTGGTGGCATTCTTCTGCCTTTTCTCATGCTATCACCAAGTTCCTAGAACCTCCGGGCTGTGATTCTGAGCCTCTGGCCTCTAATTTAGGAAGGTGGAAGCAACCCTTCTGTTTCTCTTGTCACCTTTAAGTGTCTGGCCTGGCTCTTTAAAATACAGCTCAAAATTCTCCATTCAAAGCAAGGCAGTGACTCGCCAATTCCCCCGCTGTCAGGAGGAAGCCTGGTAATTACAGGGCATCTGTCTCTTTATTCAAAGTCAAGGCCCTGCAGCCAGAGGTACCATGATTCAGCAAGCAAGAGGACAGAGTGTTGTCGGGGAGAGTTACAGGGGCTGTGGAAATGGGAGGCTGTGCTCCCAGCCCCAAGGCTGGGTAAGAGTGTGTGATCAGAGAAAGAGCCATCCGTCTGTACTCTGGGCTGACTGGCACGATCAAAGGTTTCCACTTCGAGTTTTGCCAAGGGCAGAGCTATGCTGAGCGACTGAAAACATATTTATATAAAACCAGTCCTGTAGCCAGGGCTTCACTAGAGCGCAGCTCAAAGAAGACTGGAAAAGCCAACAGCCCAGGGCTGGTGAGGCAATTCTGGTGACCGTGTGTTAGAACAATGGCCAGTGGGGGTGGGAAAGTGGGAAGGGCTGAGACTCCACCAGTAACAGTTCCATTGGAGCACTGTTCTGTAACCACAGACTCCCACATTGGGAGATGGAAGCAAGAGGTGGCAGGCATCATAGAAGCTAAGCCAACCTCACTCTGCCCCCTACCCGAAGAGTCTTGAACAAGTTACTCCTGTGAGACCAAGGGCGGGCACATGCAAGGATGCCCAGCAGAGTACCTAGCAAATGATAGATGCTCAGTGGCCAGAAGGCTGGAAGAATGGAGAACAGCTTGTGAAGGACGCCAGCCCCACGGGCCAGGGCTGGGTTTAGTCAGAATGTGTCAGTCCTGAAGTCTCCGCACTCCACACTGAGCCACCCAGCCTGGCTCCCATCCTTCCAGCTCCCTGCCTTGCTACCTCTCAACCCTCAGAACCCAAGACCCAAAATCAAAGTGTCAGAGAATCCACACGAGCTCCTCTTTCTTTCGCTCCAGAATCTTTTCTCAACAGGATACTCAGTAATCTTTAAGTTAACGGTCCACCCTGTGGATGAACCCACTTAACCCTGGGGTTTTCTGCTGTGCATGGGTGGGCAGGTAGACTGCTCTGTTGATGTCATGGGAGTTGGCCTGGCATGCTCTGTCCATCTTGCCTTAGCATCTTACCATCTGGCCTCTGTTCCTTTCTCTGCTTGTCTGGCCAGCCCACATAGCCTTCTACCCAGAGAGTTTGGGAAGCTGGAAATGGAGGCAGGAAAAGCCACCCAAGGGTCAGGCTTGACACTGCAAGCTCCTTCAGAGGGCCCTCCAATCCTGGGTACCTTATCTGTTGCTCCAGGCTCAGGCACTGTGAACCACTGGGTTGACACAGAACCACTGGCACATGGCTGTCCCAGCAATCCCAGCCAACACCCTTGCCACAGTGACCAACATCACTTGACACTTGACAAGACCTGGATGCCTGAGACACACCTTCACACCAGGCTAATCACCTCACACTGAGCAGCCTGGCTTGCTCTTGATTGTACTGGTTTTAGAGCTGATGTCCCGGGTCAGGGAATATCTCACAGACCTTTGCAAACCTGGCTAGGTGTTCCACCTCCCAACAGTGATGAGCCAACTCCATGCCAACATAATCATGCAGAGTAGAGGCAAGAGTCCCCATCCACCGTCAGTGAGGCTGCCATGCTGTGCTGCCTCAGGAGTGGTCAGCCCTGGATGTCTCTTACCTGACCATGGGAAAACAACACAGGTTGCTGCTTGGTTCCTGCTGGCCTGGCCCCTCAACAGAAAGTGACCAACCGGTCGCAAGGAATGGAATCATGCATAAGAGTAATGTGTCCTCTGTTGGAAGTCAGACTTGGTATGAGAAAGATGAAAAGGTGGGGCCTTTTAAAGATGAGGCAGCTTTGCAGTTATGAGAACATGGTGGCTGAGCAAGGTTTGCAAGCTCTGCAGATGACTTAAGAGCCGGTTAGGGTGGCGTGAAAGAGGAAGCATTAGATTAAGGCCCAGTGTGATCATGGAGGTCCTCAGAGGACTGAGGCTCTAGCAGTGAAAGGCAGGAAGAGGGAGAGGGGACAGGTCAGCTCTACCCAGTCCTGTGTGCAAACCAAGAGCAGTGGGTGGCTCTGCCCTGGACTCAGAAGCAGAGGTTTGGCATGGCTCCTCACACAGCTGGGACTCAGATCAGTGACTAGTAAGGACTCTGGCAGCCCAGAACTTGACGGTGCTTAGTCAGAGGCCTCAGGCCAAAAAGGTGACTGCCATGGCAGCCAAGAACCTCCACAGAGCAGACACTGGTCTGCTGGGGCCGGGTAGAGGTGGGGTGGGGGGATAGCTTCTTTTCCCTTGTGGTATAAATCTTCCACGGACTTCAGATGTGTGGGAGGTGCAGCTTCTATCATGGGGTTCTCTGGAAACGCCTGAGGTTTGGGTGACTCCAGGGTGAAGAGACAAGCTACCTTTCTGGAGAGATGGCTAGGGAGTGGCTGGTGGTTTTCACCGTCATTCTGCTGGCCTCATGCGTGCCATCAGGGTTTGACTGTGGGCAGGATGTGTCCACTGCCACATGGGCTAGTGTGGGTGAATTCTGCAGCCTGGCTTGGCCTTGCCTTACCTACTTCCTGAGCAGAACACAGATTTTAGAGGTTGGTTATGTGCATGCAAGCTGTAAAGCAGTGTGAACAAGGTCCGTGTCTTATTCAGGGCTTCTATTCCTGCACAAACATCATGACCAAGAAGCAAGTTGGGGAGGAAGGGGTTTATTCAGCTTATACTTCCATGTTGCTGTTCATCACCAAAGGAAGTCAGGGCTGGAACTCAAGCAGGTCAGGAGGCAGGAGCTGATGCAGAGGCCATGGAGGGATGTTCTTTACTGGCTTGCTTCCCCTGGCTTGCTCAGCTTGCTTTCTTATAGAACCCAAGACTACCAGCCCAGGGATGGCACCACCCACAATGTGTCCTCCCCCCTTGATCACCAACCAAGAAATGCCCCATAGCTGGATCTCATGGAGGCACTTCCCCCACTGAAGCTCCCTTCTCTGATAACTCCAGCCTGTGTCAAGTTGGCACACAAAACCAGCCAGTACAGTCAGTACCTAGCTTACTTTCCCCTTCCCTGCAGAGAATGTGGCAGCAGGCACCCACCTGTCCCACCCTTCTGTGACCAAAGGCTATGGCACAGTCTTTGCTTTTGTGTTTTTGAAATGGGCCTCACTATGTAGATCAGTATGACCTTGAACTTGTAGTGATCCTCCTGCCTGTGTCTCCCTGGTGCTAGGATTACTTAGTGTTTACTGCCATGACCAATTTTGGTGCCCGTTGAAATTCTCCCTCTGTTTCTGCTGACTCAGTCCTTTGCTCTCTTGTGTCACTTCAGCTATGCTCTCTTATCTGGGACAGGTCAGCTCGTTGGCAGTCAACACTTCCATCCACTGCCTTGGAACCAAGACATTGGTCTGGATAGAAACTGAGCCCCTGGTCTCTGTGTAGATGTGGGTCAGCTCTGCTCAGTGCCTTCTCCACTTGGAGAGCTTTCCTGGAGTTTTCGCCCTCCCACCTCCACCCCAACAAGGAGCATTCATAGCTTCCTCTCTTCTGCAGGGACACAGATGGGCAGCAAAGCTTATATCATCCTGGCCAGTAAGTCAGACACTGGAGGGCTTCCACCCAAGAGAGAGGTGTGGGCGTTCCTGCCTTGAGTGCTCAGCCCTCAGGGTGGCCACACTCATCCAGTGCAGGCCAAGCCTGCATATTTCCTACCCAGAGCTCCACACCAGAAGGCAGAGCTAGCAGAGGCCATGTGAAACCAACTTGGCACCAGAGTTACACAACTCCAAGCAGAGTTCATGTCTCCGTGCAATTAAGTGAAGGGATCTGACTTGAAAATCCTGCTTATCTCTTCTGGTGTGGGCTCTGCCCTCTATTTTGCCATTTGCCTTAATTATCCTGGAAAGCACCCCCTGCCCAAGCTGCTTTTATTATGTGGCACAGGGCAGCTGGCGTCCTGCTCTGCAGAACTGCCATGTACATCCGATAAGTAGACAGTGGATAATTTAACAATAGGTCCCTCTGATGTGACGATGAAGAAGAATTTCTGGGCAGGGGTAGGGAGACATGGCTCAGCAGTTAAGATCCTAGCATCCACACGACAGCTCCCAACCTTCTGTGACTCCAGTTCTAGGATATTTCTTGTCTTCTGGCCTGTTAGGATACCAGACATGCACAGAGTGCACATGCAGACGTGCAGGCAAAACACTCACAACATGTTAAATCAATAAACCTTAAAATATTGTCAGGCAGGATCAGATCCAGCCACTGGGGATGCTTCGAGGTCCCTAATCATCTGTGAAGTGGGGACAATAAAGTCTCCTGGGGAGCTGGGGACTAAATAAGCCCACAAGGTGGCACCTGTTACTGTAGAGGACATGACATCTGGCTGCAGGTGCTGTACGTCACGTTAGGAGCAGCTGACCCTGCATAGGGAGAAGCAAGCAGGTCTTAGGTGGGAGGGCTGGGTGGGCTGACCCTGAGTGGGAATAAGCAGTGGGAGGCAGTGGGAGATTAGCAGATGAGAGCAAAGTCACCCCATATGCTGGTGAGCAAGTGCCTTGATGTGGCCAGTCCCATGTAATGACATGTAGACATGGATGGGCTGTAAAGGGGTGGAACTCTCTTATCACTGGAGATTCAGAAAGTAAAGGCTCCTCAGAAGACCGTAGGTGCCTGCAGGGCATGTGAAGCAGGAGAGTGGTTGGACGGGGTCGTTTCAAAAACTAGTTCTGGGGCCTGGGCATGTGGTTCAGTTAGCCCAAGGCCCTGGGTTCAACTCTTAGAGACTGGAGGCAAAAGGACAGGAAATTCAAGGTCATCTTTGGCTATGTATCACGTTTGAAGTCAGCCTGGATACCATGAGACCTTGTCTTAAAGAAAAATTAAAAAAAAAAAAAAAAAAAAGCAAATAACAACAGTCCTGGAGTTGGGGACTCGGCTCTCTCTGTTGGTATGGTGCTTTTCTAGCATGCACAAGCCCTGCATTTGATCCCAGCAGCACATAAACCTGGTGTGCTGGTGAACACCGGTAGTCCTGGCCTTCAGAGGTGGAGGCAGGAGGATCAGAAATTCAGTTTCTCAGGTACAAAATGGATTTGGAGCCAGCCTGGGATACCTGAGACCCCCATCTCAAAACCCAGACAAACATGGGGCCAGAGAAATAACTTGGCAGAGAAGCATACTGCTTCCTTTGCAGTGGACCTGGGTTCAGCTCCTAGTGCCCAGTGCAGCTCACAAACTACCTAGTTCCAAAGGATCAGATACCCTCTTCTAGCCTCCACAGGGACCAGGCACACGCGTGGTGTACATGTATGTATGCAGGTAGAACACCATACTCGTGAAATAAATCAATCTTTAAAAACAAACCCAAAAAGCTAATAATCATGGGGGGGGGATGGGACTGAGGTTCCAGCAGCTGTAGAATTTCTTGTACAGTGCTGGAGACACACTGAATGAACAGGAGTTCATGAGAGGCAGGTGAGGCCTGTTAGACGCAGCTAGAACACAGATAATAGAGGGAAAACAAGGTAGGGAGGCTGTGGGTTGGCAGGCAGCCAAAAGGTGGAGGACTGGGGATGAGGTCCTTCCCCTCATTGGGCATGTCAGAGTCAGCTCAGGATGGCATTGGACTTTGAATAGGCATCAGAAATGACTGTAGGCCATGGCTGATGCATTTCTGGTCTTTAGGCTGGCTGTGTGGAGCAGAAAAAGTTCCCTTTGATGCTGCTACAGCCTTGCGGGCATGTGATACCATCTTGCATGTGTGGGATGTTGGACAGCTGCTCTTCCCATTGGCTTGACTCATCTAGAGGAGAATGATGTCATCTGCTGTGGAGATGTATGTCTGTCATTCCAGCACACAGGAGGATCACGTGTTTGAGGGCAGCCTGGTTATATAATAAAGTTCTGGCTCAAGGAAGGGGAGAAAAGAAAGAAGAAGAGGGAGGGGAGAGGATGTTATCCCTGGTCATAGTAGTGTTGAACAGAGGCATAACCAAAGGTCTTGAAAGGACACTTGTTTTTCTTTGGGATACCATAGGCTGCTCCCATGTGTAGAAGGTGCCCAGTGCTGGTAGGTGCAGGGAGTGTTTGTTGGTCTGTGAGGACAAGAATATTTCTGCCCTTGTAGGTTGGTATGCAGCAGACAAGGTGCATGCAGGTAAGTGGTTCACAGAGCTGGAGAGGGCAGAAGCCTCATGTACACAGGAAGAGCCCCAGCTCCAGGCCATACACCACTTGCTCTTCCTAACCCCTGCTTGTGGTTGTGTGGGTGGAGCATAAACCAGCCACATGGCCCAAGTGCTGGAGAACTTGATGCAAGGGGCAGGGGTGTGTGTGTGTATGTGTGTGTGTGTGTGTGTGTGTGTGTGTGTTTTGGGTGAGGTCATCTTAATGGATGGAGATCAGGAGGTGGAGCATTCAGAGGCCAGAGGCCCACAAAGAGCACCCCCCCAATACCTCCTGCCACTGCTATTTCAGAAAGTGTGTTTGGTGTCGGTTAGCCCCTGGTGCTCTGACCCACAGAGCCTTGAGCTTGAACTTAGAGGGTTGGCCAAGAGACCTAAAGCGGGTACATCTTTGTTATTGGTTTGTAAAGTCTGCATCCCTCCACAGATGCAAAGTCTGGCTGAGTCTAATACCTAGCTTTTCCATAGAGGGAATCGTAGGCGGAATCACCGCGTCTCTGTTGAGGCTCACGATGGAGATGCCAGCATCTTGACAGATGGCCTTCATAGCAGTGACTATGACCGGTGGTTGTTCCATACCCAGTGTGACCCTCGTGGCACCCTGCTTCCTGCACAGTATTTTGTTTTATTCTCAGGATTGCTCTGTGTGTTGAAGACTCTTACTCTTCATCTTACTCTGAAGATGGGGAAATGAAGGCTTTGTGGTTTCTGGGTCCTGTCTAGAGAACGTATGTGGAAGTCAGGCATGCCTGGATGCAGAGCTGGGCCCTTTTCCCACAAGGCGATCTTGAGCCACTGTGGCCAGCCTGGTGCTCCATCAGCCTCTGTGGCCAAAGGGATCCACTCCAGGCAGCACTTTCTTGGCAAAGCCCTTGGCTGTGCATTCTGGGCCATCCTGTGGGGCAGTGGTGTCCTTACTGTATCTTCTCTGTGAGGGGTGTGTGTGTGTGTATGAGTGTGAATGCGTATTTATGTGTGTGTATGTGCATGTATGTGTGTATATATGTATGTATGTAAGTGCGTGTGTGTTTATGTGTGGGTATGTGTGTATGTGAGTGTGTGTGTGTTTATGTGTGGTATGTGTATGTATATATGTATGTGAGTGTGTGTGTGAGTGTATATATGTATGTGTGAGTATGTGTATGAGTGTGTGTATGTGTTTATGTATGTGTGTGTGTATATGTTTATGTATATATGTGTATGTGTGTATATATGTGTATGTGTGTATATGTGAGGTGTGTGTATGTGTGTGTGTGTATGAGTGTGTGTATATGTGCATGTATGTGTGTATGTGAGTGCGAGTGTGTTTATGTGTGGGTATGTGTATGTGTGTATGTATGTGAGTGTGTGTGTATATGTATGTGTGAGTATGTGTATGTGTGTGTATGTGTGTATTGGAATTGGGAACCAACCTCAAGGGAGCTAGAAGTCTACACCATGTCTCTGTAATCTCAGCTTCTGAGGGTTGCTTGTTTCTGGAATTCAGGGTGTCCTCCAGGTGCTGTATATACCTAGAATTAGGGGGAAGGATCTGGAGACCCTGGGAAACGAGTCAGGGATGGGGACCCAAAGGGACTGTGTGGACCTGAAGTCAGGAGAGCCTGTGGATGTTTGGAGTCAGGGCCTTGTGGGGTTGGAGAACTTTCCCACCCTAGGAGGACTGCCAGGCTCTGTGCACAGATAAGAAGCCGCGCCTTGGTTGGCCTTTGCCTGCTTTCTGGCCAAGTTAGTAATTGTATTTCTTTGAGAACTTAGTCTGTGCCTTCACTATGCTAACAACTCCTTTACAGAGACAATCCAGCCTCTCCCCTGTGCCCTGTGGGTGAAGGGTGTCTTCCCTTTCCCACAGCAGGAGCAGCAACTGCGGCTGATTGGAGACACGGTTGTTCTGAGAGCCAGAAAGGGCACATTTTCAACTTTTATTCTGCACAGGGACTCAAATTCATTCCTCACTGTCTCCAGTCTGGTCTGCCCGTCTGCCATCTGAGCAATGTCTCAGCTCCCTTCTCAGCCCTCAGGCTTTGGCTTGATGCCTGGGCTCTACGACCTTGGAGTCAGAAGGAGAACTCAGAGCAGCAGGGGTGGGAACAGCCCATCAGGTGGTGGGTGGGGCAGGCGAGGGGCAGCTCTGGAGGGTTGGGAAAAGCACAGAGGCCAGGCCTGGAGGGTGGGAGGGTAGACAAGGCTGCTAGATGACTCTATACTCTATATATTCATTTTTGACTTCAGCATGCAGGGATCCTACAGCCTAAAAAGGCAGCAGACTCTAACAGGCAAGGGGGGGGGGGGCAAGCCTGGAAGGTAGGCCTGCTCCGAGGACTGTTAGACAGGTTTGAGTTTGAAGGAGCAGCCTCCTTCCCGTCTGGGATTCTCTCCTTAGCAAGATATCCCCTCTCTAGGCTTGTCTTGGAAATGTGCCTTCAAAGGAAGACAGGAATGGCGGCCTCAGCGCGGTCACTCAGGGTAGTCTGGCCACACTCTGTCTTGGCTGACTCTGGAAGAAATGAAAACAGTAACCCTGGTAGTGTAAGGGTCCACGATTCGCCAAAAAGTGACACCCCAGACTCAAACAATATGTAAATACAAAGAGTGTGTTATTCTTCAGAAGTCTAGCATGCTGGGGGTGTCCCGTTACCAAGACAGAGAAGCAAGTGAGCTCAGAGTCTCGATTTAAAGCACAATGGAATTCCAGGGTAGACAAGCTTTATCTTACTCTATCTCTAGTCGTTCTGAAACCATTATCAGGCATGGGAGCTGGAACTTACTGTTGAGGAATGGACAACACTCTTCCTCCATAGTCCACCAGTGGGCAGCTCTCTTCCTCCACAGGCCTTGGGTGTGAAGGCTGGAGCCTGGGTTTTTTCTACTTTCTATTAATTGACCTAGTCTCCTTACCTGCCAATTTGAAGTCTGTCATGGACTCAACCTAGGCTTCCCAGTGGGAGTAGCCTGCATTTCCTGTATGCCAGGTGGTCCCCACTCTATCATGCAGGGCAGGTAGACCAAGACAGACACAAGGGTCAACTGGGCTGTGGCTCCAGGAGCTAGCTGGACTCACAGCCTCTCTAGTTTTGGGGGGAAAAATGAAGAAAGAAGAAAGAAATGGTATACAGAGGCTGATGAGAAAGAAGCCCAGCAGACGAAGGTGCTTAGCAGTGGGGTTGATGACCTGGGTCTGATCTTAGGGACAATATGGCAGAAGGGAAGACTTGACTCCCTTAAGTTACCCTCTGGTCTACACTTGTGTTCCACGGAATCTTTGTGCCCACACATGTACATGTGTACATGCATACTCACACATACACAAGTAAACATAAAAAGGAAAACAGCATGCTATGTGGGAGCTGCTGGTCTCCAAGGAACTGTGGAGGAAGAGAGTGCCCATTGGTGGCCTGCCACTTTATTGTGAATTTCTCCCATCTACAAAATAAGCCAGGTGTGATGGCTCACATCTGTAATCACCAGCACCTAAGAGGCTGAGGCAGGAGCGTTGCCATGAGTTGGAGGCCACTCTGAGTCCGTGGAGTGAGGTCCAGGCTAGTGTAGGTCATAGAATATGACCCCTGTCTCATAAGACAAATAGCAGCAACAATGCGAAAAGTCCTCAGGAAAGAAAGCTAAGTGGAGCTGGAGTTTTAGAAAACTCAAGCCCAACCTTATCTTATAGATATTTGCATTATGGTCCAGGATGATAGAGCTGGGCATTTTCCTTGATAGACCTGAAGCATCCATTTAGAAATCTGAGCTGGCCTCTGGCCTCTGAGTGTGGGACCAACTTGGAATCCTCTGGAAAAGGGTGTGCGTGAGGTGTGTCTGTCCTTGGCTCTCCCTCCCCTCACTTGCTCACCCACGTACAACCCCCTCGTACCCTTGCCTGCATTTCACCAGCATCTGCTAACAGCTGTCTTTTGTTCCCCAAGCTTGACAAGCAATACCCTTGGTTATGAAGAGGGCTATTTATAACCAGTGGAAAGCACAAACAACTATTTGACTGTAATAGGAACATTTTTGGGATTCATTTATTGTTTTTTTACAGCCTCATTAAACATACGTTCTTTGAGGCTTGTTGCTTTCAGCCTGCACGTACACATTTGCGTGATTTTGCTTTCCTTGTCTGCTTTCTTATTCCTTTTTTGAAACTTAGCACCAGAGGGAAAAATCAAAGAAGTTATGGAAGCCGTGAGCACCGGGGGATGCTGGGCCCCGCTCGCTGTCCAGGACTGAACACCTGCTCCCCACTGGGCACTTTTGGCTCCTGTTTAGGGGATAAGAGTGGACCCCAAGACTGATTAGTAGCAACAGAAAGTGCCCACTCTGGAGAGGATGGGGAATCACAACATCCCGTGCAGCTTTTACAAATGGAGCAGGCAGAATGCTGGGAACCGGGACTGCCTGAGCATGTCCGTGGTGATGTGTGCGTGGGTTCCTTTCTTACCACTGACAAAAGACTCACAAAAGCAGCTCAAGGCTTTCTCGTGGCTCAAGGTTTATTGGTGCAGGTCATCATGGCGGGGAAGGCATAGCAGCAGGAACCTGGGAGGTGGCGGGTCACATGACATCCACAGTCTGGAAGTGGAGAGCAGTGTGTGTTGATACTCAGCTCACATCCTTTTGTTATCTGGCCTGAGACCCTAACCTGTGGAATGGTACTGCCACATTCAGGGTGGGTCTCCCCATTTAGTTAACCAAATCTAGACAATCTCTCACTGACATGCCTAGAAGCCTCTCCCTTGGGGGGTGGTTCTAGATCTTGTGAAGCTGACATTGTTAGCTGTTATACTATGGCTTAGGATTCTATTCCCATAAGCACCCCCCACATACACACACACACACACACACACACACACACACACACACACAATCCACTGGGACTCCACTGCTACCTTTTTTTAAAAAGAAAAAGATTTATTTATCTTATGTATATGAGTACACTGTACCTGTCTTCAGACATACCAGAAGAGGACATCAGATCCCATTACACAAGGTTGTGAGCCACCATGTGGTTGCTGGGAATTGAACTCAGGACCTCTGGAAGAATAGGTAGTGCTCTTAACTGCTGAGCCATCTTTCAGCAGTCCATTGCTACCTTTACCAGCCATATATTTAGATGTGTCAATGATTTCCAGAAATCATAATTCAAAGTGTATAGACCACGGTAGAGATCCCCCAGGATCCTTTTAGGCTGAGGCGTGTGTGGCTCCTGCTGGCCCCCTGCCTCACACGTTTACAAACTCATCTTTTAACTTTTTAAGTAAGTGTGGGCTATTTTGCTCATATTAGTTTGTAAGTATTTTAAAGACTATTTTATGTGTAGTTTACCTGCATGTACATGTATACACATGTGTGCAGTTCCCATGGAAGCCAGAAGAGGGTGCTGGATTCCCCTGGACCTGGTGTTACAGTTATAAGTCGCCATGTGGGTGCTTCCAACTATCTGTAATTCCAGTTCCTGGGACCTGATGCCCTCCTCGGGCCTCTGAGGTCACAGCATGTACATGGTGTGCTTAAAATAAATACGCTGAAAATAAAATACATTTTAAAAAATGCTCAGATACTTGGGAAGAAACTCTCTTCCTGATCATTGTCCTACAGGGAGTGTTGCAAGGACATGGCCTCTGTCACCCTGGTCCTTATCACCTGAACCAGGCACTGAACTTCCCTCATAGCACTGGATGGAGTTTTAGTCTCCTTATTGCACATGTGTGATTTGGTGGGTTGACTCTAACAGAAGCATGTGCCATCTCCATACAGGGGCCACCTATTATACTGTGGTGCGCCAAGTCCCATCTTTCCCATCCCTGGAGGGTGTGTCTGGAGAGGGGAGGCAGGACTGATTGGGAAACAGCTGTGGGGACATATCCACAGGTGTGGTCCGAATACGCACCACACCACTGCGCACTGCCCTCTTTACTGAATAGCTTGTGTGTTCTCAGCCTGCCTCTAGATGAAGCCTTTGATCACCCGGAAGTCATTACCAAAATAAGTCCCTTCCCTCTAGTCTTCATCTGCTGAGCTTCCAGCCAGCAATGTTGCAGAGTTTCAGTTAGAGGCACTGTAGAGGAGAGGGCTGCACCTGGAGAAGACCTAGCTGAAGGTTGGAGTGGGCAAGGCTACCTGCTACAGGGTCTTGGAATGTCACTGCTGGTACCTCAGGTGGCCACAGTGAGAATCTGTCAGAAGCATCGTTGTGCTGGTGGGGTCTTGTCTAGTGAACCCACCTGCACCCGGGCACAATGGGCTAAGGAGACATATCCCTCCCATCTCCGTGGCCATTGGCTGTCAGGCTGTTGACAGGCATCTCACTAGAGAGCGCGCTGGTCAGCAGGAGGTAGTTGTGATGTCTCGGCTGTCTGTCTACTTCCATTCACAGGGCTTTCCTTGGAGAAGTGTGTCCTGTGCTCTTGTGTTTGTGGGGGAGGACCATCTAGGAGTAAGGGGTGAGGGATGGACTGTAGTGGGCGATGGGAAAGGCAATGCTGAGCCGCTGCGGCAAAAGCCGGGGAGTTCTTCTCAGAGATCTCCACCCAGGCAAACCTGGGATTCATGGTTAAAAAGAAAGCAGAGAGTGCTCTTGAGAAAGTGAAGCCACCTGATTTGACATGGGTGGGCTCTGAGAGAGTCCAACTCCTCTACATTGTAGATATAGAATCTGTGGCTCCAAAGTTAGAGCTTGAAGGTTGCTAAGAAACCACCTGTTCTTCCTAACATTGCCCAGAGTGTAATTTATAACAAGCTTTAAAGTTAGAGTTTTTCTCAGTAAACAAAATTGTAAGTTAGATTTATAAGATATCCTCTAAGTCTAAGAGACTGGTATGCTAGCAGCAGTGTTTCCGTAAGTAACCACCGCCTTGATTAATTAACATCTTTGACAGCCTTGCTTGAAGTGTCTTGGGGAGCTCTTCATCTGGCCCCTAAGTGAGCACAACTTACTGTCTCTGGTAAGATGCCTTTCAGAAAATGCACCTCCTCTCCGTGAGTCCTGTCAGTAGGATCTGAAGAGTGATTTTTCTCATCAGTAAAAGCAGATCTTTTTTTCTCAGCCAGCCTTTTCTCTCTCCCTATGTCTCTCCACCTTTTGGCCCTGCCACAGTGGGAAAAACATCTTGCCTTTGCCACGGCTGGCCCATAGTGTCCAGTGTCTTCAGTTACCTTCTCTTTAGGTCACATGCTGGAGGCTTGTGTGTTTGTGTGTGAGACCAGCAAGTTGCGGTATGTACTGTGCCGGGGTCTTTCTAGTGTGGGACTGACTCTAATAGAGACATCGAGGCAAACCCAGCAACAATGTAACTGTTCTAACTAACCACACTCAGTGGAATCTAGCCTGGGAGCAGAGACCATCAGAGGGCAGCTGCTGCTAAGTACCAGGCCCTGCTTTTCCGTTGCTCGAGTCCAGTAGGTTATTTCCTGGCCTCACCTGGCTCACTTAGTCATGTAGCCATCTTAGGTGTCCTGGTGACATGTGCTGGAGGCCCCTGCTGCTCTTACTCACTGTAATGGAACACAGACCACTCTGCATGACATGACCAACTAGCTGTCCTGTCCGTGGGAGCCTTCGTCTGCATCCCCCCTCCTCATGCCTACTCAGCCTCCTCTCCGAGGCTCAGATAGCTTAGCACACGCAGGTTTTACTAGCACTAAAGTGGGAGAAAAGTGTCACTGGGAAGAGAGCTGGCCTGGCCACCTCCTTCAGAGGATACAGTGGGACAGTGTGTCTAAGCCCTTTGGCTCTCATCTGTAAAGTTTCCTCAGGAGTGTGGCTTTGAGTTCTGATGGTCACTGGCTGTGCTCCTGGCACATGTAAGCTGAATTAGTATCCCACATACCAGTCACCTCAGCTTAACCTCTGGATTTGAGGGTACCACCTGGCAGCTCCTTGGGAGCCAAAATGCCCTGCATCTGGAATCCTATGTTCTTTTAGGTAGTAACATGCGTGCAGAATGGATGGGTAGTGGTCAGTTTTGCATCTTTCATTCCTCAGAGGAATAGACTTTCTGAATTATGTTGAATTTAGGTCACAGCAGACTTTCCTTCTACTGGTCCCAGTTTGTTTTCAAGACTGGCTGCGTCCCAAATAAAAGACTTGGGGCGAGGGGTGGGAGAGCTGCTGTCCTTACCAAGAACTTTATCTTATCTCTGCCTTTGTCTTTTTAAGAGCTCATAATTTGAAGCTTAGAAAAGAATGTCTGTTGCCACAGGATGGGGCAATTAGAGGAGCTCTTGTGCTGGAAAGCTTAAATTGCAGTTTAAAAATACTCCAGCAGACTTGGGATGTGGCTCGGTTGGTAGAGTGCTTGCCATGCATGCATGAATCCCTCAGATTTAACTCCTAGCCCCACATAAGCCAGGCACGGTGGTACATGCCCGTATTCTTAGCACTTAGGAAGTAGAGGCAAGAGGATGAGAAGTTCCAGGTCATCTTCAGCTACATAACAAGTTCAAGGCCAGCCTGGGGTATATTAAGATTCTGTCTCAAGACCACATGGGCCACTACATGAGTGCCATTGTACTTAGAAGTGTCTTTGTCCATCTCCCTTTTGAAGTATGTGAGGACTGTGCCTGGACAGGGATGCCTAGCTCCATCCACACTCAGAAGGAAAGAGGGAGGTCTTGGTCACATTACAGGACTTGTCACTCTGCCATCTATGTTCATTGAGCACATTTGTCCCTGTTCCTGTGGGTTATATTCCTAAGACCTGGGCCCATTCTCAGCAGATGGCTTTCAGAGTGCTTGGTTCTCTATATCTAGTTGTGAGCTGTATTGTGTTGGGATGTGGGGTTGTGCAAGGGACTCTCTCTTCTGATGAAATGGACCCAGCTGGAGGAGTGAGCAGTGGAGTGAGTGACTCCTCAGAGCTAGCTGGTTCTAACACTGTATTATTATCAAGTTTCTTATTGCCATGGCCAAATACTTGACAGGAAGTAGCTTTAATTACAACAGTTTATTTTGGCTCATAGTTCAAAGGGATACAGTCCACCGTAGAGGGGAGGGCCTGGAGGCAGGAACATGAGGCTGCTGGTCACATTGTGTCCAGTTAGGAAGCAGTGTGAAATGAATGTTGGTGCTCAATTTCCTCTTTATTCATTCTGATACCCTAGACTATGGGATGGTGCCACCCACGTCCTGGGGATGCCCGCACCCCACCCCACCCCCCAGTTAAATCTCTCTGGAAATGGCTTCACAGATGCCCAAGAGTTATTCCGTGATTTTTAAATCCAATCAAGTTGACAGTGAAAGCTGGTGACCACACCCACTCTTAGATACATAGAAAGGGCCTTGGAAAAGACCCTTGAAACAACAACAAAATCCCTCGTGACTTAGTTTCCCCTTTGGGTAAATGGGGTTGATAACAGAATAGATTGCATGGAGCTGGTATCCATGCAAGGAACAGATAAATTGAGTTATCATTTGTGAAGCAGAAAGAGCACACGCCTACGTGAAAAGGCATGCTGAATGCTGTGTGTACATTAAATGAGGTGAATTTGACATGCTGATATTTATGGATAAACAAGCAAAGTGTTGCCCTGGCAATGCTTCCGAAGCTGATACTCTTGAAGTGTGGCCCAAGCCGCAGGCTGGCTCTCTCCAGTCCCTCAGCTCCTGTCCTGGGGTGAGAGGAGTCTTCTGGCCTTCACACTTTTAGTTTCCTGCATCTGTTGTTCCTTGTTCTGACCCAACCCAGTGCTCAATGTCAAATGAAGACACTGGAGTCTGTGCCTTGTCATTCCCGTGGCTCTGAGCGATGCCACTGTCTTGGGATCTGTTTCTGTACCCCAACTCCCTATTCTCATTTTCTTCTTTCTCTTCTCTCCCAGTAGGGCGTGGGTGGGTGCACAGGGGATGCGAGGGATATAATTAGCACCCAGGGAGAAGCAGCTCCAGCCTGCCTGCTTTTCTGGGACAGCATTGTGATGAGGAGGATATGGATATCCAGGCACCAAGCTTTCCCTGCTGCCGTCAACCCAAGCCACCCTGCAATCCCAGTGTGCGACCCAAGTGCACATCTAAAGTCAAAGCAAGCAAAGGACCTACTAGTGGAGCAAGGATCTCTGTGGGTTCAATGAGCTTGGCTGTGTGTTTGGAGGGACCATGGGTCTGTGTGAGCTGTGATGTGTACCTTCAGAGCCTTCTAGATGGATGGGAGGCAGCCACTTGTCCAAGTGGGTCCATCTAGGAAGGAAGCCTGGTGCTGTTCTCCCTGCACACACACTGTCCAGGCAGAGAGCATAGAAGTAGGTGTGTGCCCGGGGTTATGGGTCAGACAGGACCAGCTGCATCTGCACCATCTGTTGTCCCGTGTGGTTCTCACTGATGTCATTTACTCTGTCACCCTATCTCTATCCGTCTTGCTATTGCTAAGGAATCAGGGGTCTGTTGCTGTTTAGTCAGGGGTCTGGCCTGAGTTAGAGATCTTAGCTTTACCCTTTTGTTTGGGTTAGAAAAGCCAGGCTTGTTTGCTGGGCCTTGTAGAACCTTTGGCTTCTCTGGAGTCAAGACCAACCTGGGCCACCCCGGTTTTGATTGCTTCTTTTGATTCATGGTCATTGGCAGGGTTATAGGAATAGAAACGTGTTCTCTGTGTCCAGCCTGTCCTGTGTACCCCTATGACCCTCTGTTCATTTGAACATAAGAACAGATTTGAAGCCAGGGTTTAAGAGACGGTACAGCCTGGACCAAGTGCATGCATGGTCTCTGCACACAGGTGCACAGGTGCAGCCCAGTCTCCTTATCCCTCCTCTCTCTATGACCGTGGATTCCTCCTGTATTTCAGCTGGTCCTGGTCCTGCTGACTGCCCTGTTGTCTTCCCCCATCCATCATTATCACATCACCTCTGGCCTTTCCCTCCGCTTCATCTCTCTTCCCCTTCCTCTCCTTTCCTTGACAGGGTTCCACTGTATGTAGCACAGGCTAGCCTATAACATGCTATGTAAACTAGGTTAGCCTCGAACTCATAGTTTCTCAAGTGCTGGGATTATGGGCACACACAGGAGTGCAGGCCTCTCTCTGCACCACCCTTCACCAAATGAGATGCCCAGTGTCTCCAGAGAGAGGCCATGTGTGGTAATATGGGACATCCTGGTTACGGTTTTAAAGTCACTTGATTTAACCCGGAGAGAAGTGATTCCAACTTTGCATTTAAAATAGGAATTGACCATTAGCTGTTCCACAACAACTGCTGACAGTATCTGCCCCTAAAGATCCCAACAGCAATCTTTATCCCAGGCAGCACGGCTGCTCCAGAATGTTCCAGAGTGGAAGAAGATACTCTTCCATTCTGATAACGGGTAGCTGGGGGTTCATTCTGCCCTCAGGGGTGTTTATTGACATGCACATTAATGGTCATGAAGTACGCGTTGCCTGAATGAAGAATGAGCAGCCCATTATGTCAGCTGCAGCCGAGATAGGGCCTGCCTGTCCAGGCCGTGTGGCTCTTGCCCCTGTTTGGAGACTGTCTGCCTCTGGCTTAGTGCTTGAGATGAAGGAAGGCAGAGGGAACTGAGGAAGGGGTGGTCCCCAGGAGTGGTCCCCAGGGGTGATCCCCAGGAGTGGTCCCCAGGGTATTCCCCCCAGGAGTAGTCCCCAGGAGTGGTCCCCAGGAGTGGTCCCCCAGGGGTAGTCCCCAGGGTATTCCCCCCAGGATTGGTCCCCAGGAGTGGTCCCCAGGGGTGGTCCCCCCAGGAGTGGTCCCCAGGGGTGGTCCCCCAGGGGTAGTCCCCAGGGTATTCCCCCCAGAAGTGGTCCCCAGGAGTGGTCCCCAGGGGTGGTTCCCCCAGGAGTGGTCCCCAGGGGTGGTCCCCCCAGGAGTGGTCCCCAGGGGTGGTCCCCCAGGGGTAGTCCCCAGGGTATTCCCCCCAGGAGTGGTCCCCAGGAGTGGTCCCCAGGGGTGGTCCCCCCAGGAGTGGTCCCCAGGGGTGGTCCCCCAGGAGTAGTCCCCAGGGGTGGTCCCCCCAGGAGTGGTCCCCAGGAGTGGTCCCCAGGGTAGTCCCCCCAGGGGTGGTCTCCCAGGGGTGGTCCCCAGGAGTGGTCCCCAGGGGTGGTCCCCCCAGGAGTGGTCCGCAGAGGCTTGCCCCAGCTGGAAAACGGAGAGACAGGGAGAAAAACAAGGCTGGGCCCAGAGTTGCCTCTAGGCAGGTTATACATTTGCCACTTCTCCGCAACACCCGAAGCACCTTGCCTTTCAGGTGGGCTCCATACATACACACATCAGTGAGCACCTTTTGTGCTGTCAGCCCTCCATGGCAAGGTTGAAGATATGGCAGACACGACTGACCCCGACCTGTCACCAAGCAGTGAGACAGGTCCCTCGCTTTTCCTACTGAACTCAGCCAAGATGCAGGGAGAGTGGAGCCCACCCTCCCCTCTGTTAATCTCCATTCTTGCTATATATCAGTTAGGTGTTAAGCACACCCACATCCTGAGCTTGGAGAACAGAAAGAATCAGCAGCCATGACCTTGACCGGCTTGCTTCAGTAGATGTCAGACTGGGTGGCACAGGCAGCCATGTCTGAGCAGAACCTGGGGCCTATGCAAAGGACAGGCAGTCTGTGGGGTTGGATGAAGAAGCCAGTGGGGGTTCAGAGCTCAGTGGGTTAGAATGCCAGACCCTGAATACAAATGGAACCTCTTCCAGGTCTCCTGCCACCCATGCCCCAGGCCTCCCTGCAGTTATCCCCACAGCAGGAAGGTGTCTTGGAGGGGAGAGACACATGGTTGTTGTCCCCATGGGGCCATGTGGCATTCTTAGTAATCGCCACAGACAGCAGGCTGACTCCCGTGCAGAGCTACAAAGCCAATCAGCTATAAGTCACCTAGAGAACACAGGCTCTGTCCTACTTCTGATGTTCTGTCTGAATGGGGTTAGTGCCCCTTGGGGCTAATGTCAAGTTATATAAGTCATGCTAGAAAGCTAGGTGAGGCTGTGGGTAGGTGCTGTATCAACGACTCCCCTCCTTCATGACCATCAGCCTCTGTCACCATATTCCAAGTGGTAGGAGCCACAGCAACCAAGAAGAGACAACAGGGGAGCTTATCAATCCGAATAGGTGAGGGAAGCCAGCCACTTGTAGTGTGTTCAGGAAGCAAGGGGGAAGCAGGCCTTGGCAATCCACCCAGACATGGCATGTATGGGAGGGAAGATGACTCTAGACATAACTCCAGGAAGAGAGAATTCATGCCTCTCAGTCAGCATGATACAGCAGTTACAGTGTTGCTTCCCCTCGCTGATCACCAGTCTGAATAATTTATGGCTCTACCCACAGGAGACTGCCAGGCCTACTGAAATGCGGAGATGTTCACTTGGGCACTTATGGCACACCAGTAAACACAGCCCCGTGTTTCAGCATCCCCATGCCAACGGGACCGCCTCCTACATCGGTTTGGCGCATTGGTGGCAGCTAGGCTATTTACAGTGTGGCTGGGGACAGTGAACGTGGTAGCCGCCCTGCTGTCTAGGTGAACAGAAAACAGAATTTGCTTTGCAAAGCCCTCAGTGAGTTCCTATAGGTGCTGTCCCAGAAATAGCTGCCAAGCCGTACCAGCGCTCATACCAGCGCTGTGCTGGGCATCTATCTGGTGTACAGGCTTGTCCACTTTGCTCAGCAGACAGACTTTAGAAGTTGATTTTACTCAGTCTGTTCTACAAAGAAAACACTAGAGCCAGGAACAATCAGCCAATCTGATGAGTGTTAAGGAGTCGGGGGCTGTGGAGGTGGCTCAGTGGTTAAAATGCCTACCATGCAAGCATGAGGCCTGGAGTTAGGATCCATATCGGTGAGCTCTGGGCTTGATTAAGAAACCCTACCTCAATGAATAAGATGGAGATGAGTGAAGAAGAGTCCCAATTTCAACTTTGGGGTTCCATATGCATGTGCACATGCATACATGTATGTGCACCCCCTACATGTACATACACACATGCAAGCACCCATGGACAAGCACACACACACTCACACAAGCAAATTGGAAACAAAAAAGAGGTAGTTGCATGCCTGGATCTCGCCACTGCTCAAAACCCTGGCTGCCAAATTGGCTTTATCTGTGAACAGGTTTTTGTTTGTTTGTTTTGTTTTTTTATATAGACCATACAAGCTGGTGGGAAAGGAAGGCCTTTGAAACTCTTTCTTCGCACAGTTTTCATTAAAAATTGCCACACAGATGTAAAAGAAAGCTTGTCTACTACCAATCAGAGCATGCTGCTTCAAGCCTGTGTGATAGAATTGCAAACAGTAGCTCCTAGGAATCATAGAAGTACATGCACACGAATACACACATGCACACACGTGTGCACACACTCACAAAGAGTCCTCAGCTCAGGACTTCCTGACATTAGGGTCATTTGAACGTGGTGACGTATCTGAGTAGGAGACCCATGTGTGTTTTAAGCCTGGATCTTTTCTCTGGCTAGCTAGGTCAGATGATACTTCTTCTGAGGTTTGGAACAGTGATGCTGAGCTACATCCTCCTATCACTTGCCCTTGTGAGGGGAGCAGCTGACACCCACAGTGTCCTGGGACTGAATTAGAACAATCCGATTGGGGGAACACATGCATTTTCCACCTAAAAAGTCTTTGGTTCACGATGAGAATAAGTTGAGCCCTGGAGCATATGTGTGTGTGTGTGTGTGTGTGTGTGTGTGTGTGTGTGTGTATGTGTGTGTGTGTACTTGTGCATGCGTGCAAAGAGGCTGCATCTGTCAAAAGGTGTGATGCCTGTCTCTCATTGGTGAAACTGTCTTACACTAGTCCCTTTGAATTAACCCACCAACAGCTTAAAATAATGTGAGACTGCTTAGCAAAGCTTGCTCTCCACTGGCTGCAACTGAAGCATTATGGGTACAATGTCCCCTTAACTCATACAGCACATGGAGAACGATAGGGGGCTGTACATACTTACTCCTGCATCCCTCTCCTCAAATCAGTCCTCACTGGGTGAGCTGCATTTGCCACTGATGTCCTATAGGGTGTATGAGAGGACAGCTTAGGTGTGATGGGTCTGGCAAGAGAAGGATCAGGGGACAGGAGGTCAGGACGGGGAGGGGACAGAAGGATGGGGTTGGGGGGACAGAACAGAACAATAGCCTTGGGTGCTGCGGAAGTCATGTTGGGAAGGAAGGCGTGAATAATGTGTCTAATCTGGGGAACAGAGGGTTGGGGACAAGACAGGAGCATCTGAGTGACAGGAGTCCAGGGAATGTGAGAGCTGGGCCATTGACCTCCATTTGGGGAAGGCATCTGATGCAGGAGGGAAGGAAGGAAGGCTAGTCAGGGCTGTGGCCTGAGGCCCAAGGGCAAGAGGACCCGGCCCCTGTCAGGTGGTGATGGTTTTGGGCGTGAGCACTTGGCCTGTCTTTGGGTTTCAGGTCCAACCAGAAAGATGCCGCCCAGTGCCAGCGCAGTGGACTTCTTCCAGCTCTTCGTCCCGGACAACGTGCTTAAGAACATGGTGGTACAGACCAACATGTATGCCAGGAAGTTCCAGGAGCGATTTGGCAGTGATGGAGCCTGGGTGGAGGTGACGTTGGCAGAGATGAAGGCCTTCCTGGGCTACGTGATCTCCACCAGCGTCTCGCACTGCGAGTCGGTACTCAGCATCTGGAGTGGAGGCTTCTATAGCAACCGGAGCCTTGCCCTCGTCATGAGCCAGGCCCGCTTTGAGAAGATCCTCAAGTACTTCCATGTTGTGGCCTTCCGTTCCAGCCAGACCACACATGGGCTCTACAAGGTCCAGCCCTTCCTCGACTCCCTGCAGAGTGGCTTTGATGCTGCTTTCAGGCCGTCTCAGACCCAGGTGAGATCATGTGTGTGCACTTGCATGTATGCGTTTCCACGCGCAGGTCCATGCCTGCAGATGTGTTTGTGCATGTGCATGTGTGAGTGTATAATGTGTCCATTCATACATACATACATGTGTCCATGCATACATATGTGTTTGCATGTGCATGTGTGTATACATCTGTATTTGTGTGCCAGGTGCTATTGAACACCTGAGACTTTTGGCCCAGGAGAGGATTTAGGGTCCTTGCTTACTTTCTCCAGTGACTTGAACAGATCTCTTCAAGGTCACCAGCCATACTGCTAACCTTATGAGCCAAATGTGTTTGTAAGAGAGGGTGGGGGCTTGAACTCCCAGACAGTTGGAATTTAACCTCTTTTCCTTGGAGCTACAGCACTCTCCTTTTTTCCATCTTTGCCTCATCCATGACATTTCCCACACGAAGCTTTATACAGATCCAGCCTCAGGGTCCCCATCATGTTTACTAAGAGCCACTTCCTGGCTAGACACCTTCTGGTTGGTGAAGGAATGACCTGGAATTGAAGTGTTTCATTTGGTCATTGGGACTTCTTAGATGCCAAGGTGCATCTGGCCACTCAGCTGTCATGCTCAGTGCTGCCACACTCAGTGCTGCCACGCTCAGTGTTGTCATACTCAGGCTGTCACACTCAGTGCTATCACGCTCAGTGCCACCACGCTCTGTCTGGTGACAGAGTCTCAGAACTGCGCTGTTGATCTAGCAAATTGAGGTGTTGAGAAGTTTTGCTCCTAGGTAAGTCAGCTGAGTTTCCCCTGTGGAGAGGGTCCAGTTACACACTCCCGCCATTCTTACGCTCGTGACCATCTTTTAAGAGGCTTCTGCTGAGCTCCCACTCCTAATGGTCGCTCTCCCGAGTCTGTAATGTTCTCCCATTCTGCACAACTGAAAATGTCAGGGCTTTTGTGAAGTGTTCTTATGTCTCAGATCCATGGGCTTCGGAATACTCTGCACAGGTGCTCCTACTGTTCTAGAACTTGCCAGGCACCATGTTCGAGCCAGAGGTGGGGTGTGGGAGAGGGGGTGGCAAGCTATATTCTTGCCTGGGAACTTCTCTTTCCCTCTTCCTAGAGGTCTGCATACAGACCAGTTGAGACGCTGTTCTTCTCCACACCCTTGTCAGAGTTGGGGTCAGACTTACTATGGTGCTCAAGAGTGGCCCGGCACCTGCTACTCCCTTGTACCACCATCATGACTCATAGATGCTCACACACATGCACACACATACTCAAGGGCATGACTCTCAGCGCGCAGCATTGGGAGCTATCATTGTAGCAGGTGTTAACCCTTTGCAGAAGGTTTTACAGAGTCCTCAGAAGATTCCAGAATCTACCAGCAAGCAAAGCAGCCATTTTTTGAGTAATGTCCACACACAGGTACAAAATGGGAGGCATTACACTCATCAAAACCGGAGCCAGTCTAATCAGAGAAACATCCCTGGAGAGGGATTATGCAAATAAGTAAGAGATGCCTTGCTTGCCATACTTGATGCCTGGCACACCCCAAGTGACTTGTCGCACAGAGGGGACTCAGAGATGGTGCTGTGTGACAGAGCTTACTGTTTTCCTTAGAGGAGGAGGGAGGAGACTCGGAGATTCTTGCTTGCCCTGCTGTGATGCATTGTAACTATGGTTGGAGATCAGTAGAGATGGGTTCCCTGGCTCACTGAGGGGGCCTCTATTCTTGGATGGCTGAAAACAGCAGACTCATGGTCTAGACAAGGAGACAGGCAGAGGGGAACAGGGAGCCGGGCCACCTTCATGCCATCTTCCCTGTTCCTAAGACCCCTTTAGACTGTCTGTTTTGCTAGATGGTTCCACGTGGGGCTTTGAATGTTTCATAAGCTGCAAGGAGCCAGAGAATGTGAGGCTCCAGGCTGCAGCCCAGGCAGGCCAACTTGCCTGTTCTCAAACTGGGCAGAGGTAGGGGCTCCTACTGAAGTCCTCGGGGCAGAGTATGTGCTGTGCAGAGAGCTATGGCTAAGGCTTTAAAAAAAAAAAAGATTTATTTTTATTTTATGCACATGAATGTTTTCCCTGTGTATATGTAAATGTGTGAGCATACATGTGTGCATTGCCCATAGATCCAAAGAGGGCATTGCATTCCCCTAGAATGTGAGTTCTACAAGGTTGTGAGCCATCACATTAGTGCTGGAAACCAAACTTGAGGCCTCTGCCGGACGAGCATCGCTAAAGCCCCAAGGCTGATGCTTTAAAAAATAGAACTGAAGGTGTAGTTACCAAAAGAATGCCAGGCCACAAGGGCTGAGACCACTGTCCAGTGCCCACCCCAGGCCATAGACTGATAATCCAGTGTCCACCCCAGGCCACGGGCTGATAATCTAGTGCCTACCCCAGGCCATGGGCTGATGATCCAGTGTCCACCCCAGGCCAGAAGCTGATGATCCAGTGTCCACCCCAGGCCACAGGTTGGTAATCCAGTGCCCACCCCAGGCCATGGACTGATGATCTAGTGCCCATCCCAGGCCATGGACTGATGTGGCTTCTTGGGAAGACTTCATGCCCTGAGCTGACTCAAACCTGTGGAGAGAGAGCCACAAATGTGGCTCCACCACCACTTCTAGGAGCTTAGCTCGTTGAAACTTTCCCTGCACAGTCAGATACTATGTTAGATTTTATGTGGTCTCTACTAGGTCTAGTCCTTTCTTTCATGTGGCCACGGAGCTGCAGTGGATGACAACAGGGGATTATTACAATAAGTTCTGTTTAGGAAGGTGCAGTAGATGAAAACATGATTATTCCAATAAGTTCTGTTTGCAATGGAGGGAGTGATTTGTAGACCCTCAATCTAGAGCATCCTGTAGTGTGGAAATGAGCGTGTATACACTTCACCTTGCTTAACTAAGGATATCCATAATTGTGGCATAGATCACAGCATAATGCCACAATGTCCCCGGAGGATTCCCAAGCACTTCAGTTTGAAAAACCAATATAGAATCTTTTACTTTATTGTCCTGTCTTTGAAAAGGTCAGAGTTCATGTTATCAAGAAGCTGGAGTGCCTGGTAGTTGCGATGCACACCTCTGATCCCAGCAGTCAGGAAGCAGATAGATCTGTCTCTATAAGTTCAAGGTTAGATTGGTCTACAGAGCAAGTTCCAGGACAAGCCTGGGCTACACAGAGGAACCCTGTCTCAAAACAGAACAAAACAAAGCAGAATAGTAAACAATAAAACAACAACAACAACAACAACAGAAGTTGCCATGAGTGAAGTCCCATAATTGCTTAGGGGTAGGGGAGCTGGAGATATGGCTTGTTAGCTAAGGGTGCCAGGTTCACTTCAGAGCATCCATAGTGGACAGCTCATGACCACTGTATTTCCAGTCCCAGGGTATTAGGTACTTCTGGCTCCATAGACACTTTCACTTGTGTGCATGCACCCCCATACACAACTCCATACGCACTGACAGGAGTTGGGCCTGGAGACTCTAGTAGGCCACTGATATAGATCACTGATAAGGGCCACAGTCCCAAAGACCTAGAGTGCCAAACAAACAGAGGCACCAAAGGTGGACTGGGACAGCGGCTCTGAGTTTGCTGTCTCACCCCAGTGGAGGTTAAGGGCACAGCCAGTGTTGGCATTTGTAAAGCAGATAGTAAGAACCATGGCCGTCTCTTCAGAAGGAACGTTGGCTGTGCCTCTGGATGGAAGCGAATGTGCCCGTGCCTCCAAGCTGAGCCCTACCCAGAGCAGCGGTACAGATCAGAAGCCAGGTGACTTAATCTCTGTCACAGCCTTCTGAAGGTGTTGCTGGGGGCTGAGCTCACACTGCCCTGTGAGATCATCCCCAACCCACTTTACCCGTAGGTGCTACATGAACCCCTGATTGACGAGGACCCTGTGTTCATTGCCACGTGCACGGAGCGAGAGCTGCGGAAGAGGAAAAAGCGGAAATTCAGCTTGTGGGTCCGCCAGTGCTCTTCAACCGGGTTCATCATCCAGGTGAGCCATTGAAGGGGGCAAGAAGTGTCGGAAATAGGGAGCTCTGGGATGTGCAGACATTGGGGGGATAGGAAGGACAAGGTGGGGTGCCATGGGCCAAGGGTGTTGATCAGTTCACTGTCTTCTGACTATCACACTCATCCCCAGCATTCGAGCAGAGGCCAGTCTGGTCTCACTTAGCCTCCTAAGGGTATCTGGTCCTTGGGAAGCATGCAATCATACCTGACTCTACCCCTGTAATGTAGGATTTTTGACATGACCCCAGGATGTAGGGTGCCAGACACTCAGAGGTACCAAAGATGAACTGGGATAGCTTGTCTTGGCCTAGTGAAGATTAAAGACACAGAGCGCTAGAAAATGTAATGTGGAAGCAAGCCTTATTACGGAGAATTAGGGAACAGCAAGAAATTGAAGAATAGAAAGAGAAGCTCCTAAGAGCTGGAGGGGTTTCCAAGAGGACAGAAGTGTCCTGTTGTCTAGGGTTCTTAGAGGGCCCCGACAGAGGCTGGACCACGGCTGAAGTAATTGCTTTGAGATCTGCTAGTTGTCTTGACTACCGTGGGCCGAGCCAGTGGCGCCCCACATGCTCCATGCATGTCCCTCCCCCAGCCCAAATGTGCAGATTATCATGTGTTGTTCAGGCCATTAGGGGTGGCTGGAGTCCCACTCTGTCCGTCTCTGGGGTGTATTTGCTGACAATGTTGACCTTGACGGTCTGCTAGTCGCCGGCCGTGTTGCTGCATGGCCGTGTGGCAGAGACACCTTCAGCAGGTATCTCAAGGGCTGTTACATACACTGTTCTCTCTCCTGGCCACATATTCATGGCCCAGTCCACAGTTCTTCCCAAGTTCCAGTTTCCTGCAATTCATTGCTATCTGAAAATGTCACTCAAAACACTCCAGAAATAATCAGTTCTTAAGTTCTGTGCCTTTCTGAAGTAGGGAGATGAAACCTGGGGTCCACCCCGAGAAGCGAGTCATCCTTTGCTCTCCATACACCCCACCGACCAACCCATAAGTCATCTCACTGTCATCAGATCAGCTTTGACAGTGCTTGTGCCAAAAATGAGCCATAGTTCCTTACAGAGGCCCCCAAATGCAAGAGTAGAGATGCTGAGCACTTTAATTTGTCCAAAATGTATGGCAGAGCACTTCTTCTAAACGAGAAGGTAAAATGGTGGCCCCTAAGATCTATCCTACAGAGGAATCTACCCGTGGAGCTGTGGAGAAAGGAGGTTTGGGCTCATGTCATATCTTAACCTGCAAACATTGTGGCCATAGCATGTAACGGGATACAGAAGTGGTACAATTTGTCACCGGTGTCTGCTGAAGGTCTGCAGCATTTGTCCCAGCATAGTGGTGATGACTGGAAAAAAAAATCTCTTCTGGGTGCTAGGGATGCCACAGTGTGGTAGAGTGCTCGCATGGCATGCACAAAGCCCTGGATTTGATCTCCAGCACTGTAGTCTGGTTCATGCCTGTTCTGCCAGAACTTAGGAGGAGACATGAGGGTCAGAAGTTCATGGTCATCCTCTGCTGCATAACAGGATCAAGGCCAAGTTGCCATACACGAAATCCTGTCTAAAAACATAAATATTAGAAAAAAATGAAAAAGCAGTTCTGAGTGCCCCATGTCACAGTGGCTTGTGGCCGCATACAACAAACCGTCCTTATGGACCAGGAAAGCAGGGCTCCAGGCATGTCATCTGCTTGCTCACAGTTGTACAAGCGGTGAGTGAGGCATCCATGCCTCTACTCTAACACGCCCACCCTTGTGTCTATAGCATCTCTTAGAAGGGGATGGATGTAAGCCTTGGGGTGCTCTCGTGTGGCCAGACACCTCCACCATCCCAGCTGCGTCTCCTGTGAGCATATATACCTTTGTGCTGCTTGGCCATGGCTACATCACACAATCTTCCCTGGTTCCTTACACAGCTGCTGATGAAATTCACCATTTTATGCCCCCAGATGCATTCTGCACTAGCCCCAGGGAACCCCAGTCCTGTCCTATTTTGAAGGAGAGGTAGTTCTGCCAGTGGAACAGACAGTGAGTGTGATGGGGACTTCTAGCTCATTTTTCTAGAGACCCCAGTGCTCCAGACCCCAGTGACAGTGAGTGCAAGGTCACCTGCTGTATCTCTGTGGCCTCAGTGTCCATCACATCGGTCACCACAGTGCAGTGGCCCTCATGCGTTTTGAAGGAGTCAGAAGAGAAGCAGGAAGAATGTTGAATTCCAGGCCAGCCTGGGCTACAGAGTGAGACTGTTAAGTCCAAGGAGCAGGTATCTGTGAGGATAGCCCCAAGGTCTATGAGATGGCTCAGTGGGTGAAGGTGCTTGCTGACAAACCTGATAAACTGAGTTTGATCCCTGGGACCCACATGGTGGAAGGAGAGAACTAATTTGCCCATTTTGTTCTCTGACTTCCACATACTCACCATGGTACACAGTGGCATGTTCACATGTAGGCATGTATGTGTACACATACAGATAGATGCACACAATAAAAAACAAATATATAAATTTTAAAGTACAGAACTTATTATTGTATAGTAGTGAGTTCTCCGCACTTGGGAATCTCTGGATGTTTCTGGTACTACTTCTGGATTTGTTGGTAGGGAGAAGGCTCTGGCTAGGCAGAAATCCATGTTCCACTGTCCACACCTTGAGAAGGAAGTAACGTCACACCATGTTCACACTTTGAAAAGGAGGACGTAGCTAGAATGCCTGGGCTTGCCCCTGTGGGCAAAGTGCTGAGCAATTTCAGATGGTCTTGCAATTGTATTCTAAGCCAAGGGCAAACTTGGAGCTGCCCATTGCTGGTGTTTGGGAAACTCTGCAGTCCCAGGAGAGCAAGACCCTGGCCTAACTCTGAGTCCTGGTAGTCTCCAGACTTGCGAAGCAGGCAGTCCACACCAATGACCAGAAACTGGTGTCCTAGAACACACCAGGTTCCAGCTGCACTTACGGTGCTGGTAGAAAAGGACTTTTATAATTAGTGTCTCTTCCTAACTTGATTTTACAACCTCCCCACCCCATAACATTCATAATTTCATACATGCTTTAATTTTTAAAGATTCATTTACTTTCATTTTATATATATGATGTTTTGCCCATTTGAGTGTATGTGCACCATGTGTGCACCTGTGTGCACCATGTTGTGCCAGTGTGCACCATGTGTGAGTCTGTGCACCATGTGTGTACCTGTGTGTGCTTGTGTGCATCATGTGTGTGTGCCTGTGTGTGCCTGTGTGTACCATGTGTGTGCCTGGTTCCTATGCACACCAGAAGAAGGCATCAGGTCTCCTGGGACTGGATTACAGACCATTGTAACTTGCCATGTGAATTACAGGACCAAACCTAAGCACAGCCCATGCTTTCATCTCTCCAGCCCTAGTAAATACTCACTGTTCTCCATATTAGTTACTTTTCTTGCACTAAGGCCAAACACAGGACAAGAAGCAACTTAGAAGAGCTTTCTACTAGTTCAAGACTAGGCAGACACAGCAGGAGCCAGAGCAGCTGGTGCCTGTGGCAGAGGGCGAGGTGGCTGGCTACATTGTATCAACAGTCAGGAAGCAGCGGGCAACAGGAAAGAGAGACCAGGATATAATCCTCAAGGCCAGCATACCCCATCCTTCAGGAAGGCCCCGCCTCCAAAAGGTTTGCCAATTTCTCAAAACAGTATCACCAGCTGGAACCAATGTCCAAACACACAAAGGTGGAGACTATTGCATATTCTAACCACAACCTGCAGAAATAGCCCTTTGAGTATGCAGCACATGTCTGTATAAACTCTGCTGGCTGAAGCTGCAAGGGTAGAGACATAAGCAGCCCTCATGGCTCCCAGAGACTCATGGACACACACTGTCCTACAACCTAATTGCCCCAGGAGCTTCTTGAGCTCTACATAGAAACACACCAGATGATGCTTTGAGATCAGCCTTGTGGGGTGTGAACACAAGAGCCACTTGTGCCATGCGCAGGCTCCCATCCTATAGTGTGTGTGTGTGTGTGTAGGAGGGGGGTTGTCAACAGGTACGTCTGTGGCTCATGCAGCAATTTTAAAAATCCCTGTAGTACAGTGTTTC
Source organism: Mastomys coucha (assembly GCF_008632895.1). NCBI lineage: Eukaryota > Metazoa > Chordata > Mammalia > Rodentia > Muridae > Mastomys > Mastomys coucha. Next base: position 262,930,784 of record NW_022196905.1, on the reverse strand, counting down.
TGAAGCTGAGTATATATGTGTGTAGAGTCAAGTAGCATGTTCAGCTGCATATTACAGAAGATCCATGGCAGGCCAGGACCCACCAGCTTCCCAACCACTGCTGAACCCAGTGGCTCTGTTGTCTGGCACCACTTCCCAGTGAAGTTTTGGTCATTCTGTTAAAGACTTTGTTGCTAAGTCACATCCCTGTGCATTGACCTGAACACAGAGTTGAGCCTTCATGTTTTCTGTTCTTAAGGACACCTGTGCTTGGTCAGTGAGTTCCCAAACTCATTGCACAGGATGGGTCCCGACATAGTAGCTGGGTCTTCCATATGCTCCTTCTGGGAGTTTCTCAGAGAGCCCTGATGGTATCCCAGCTCCTAGCAATTCCAGCATATCAGATTGCTCCAATGTCAGCTTGCTCTGCAGGACAGGACAGGCATAGGAACATGATAGGTGCTGCTGGGCATCTGTCTACAGATACATGAGCATTCCCCGGAACTTCTACCTTCCTTAGGAGAGACTAGTCAGCCCCCCTGCCTGTAGATCTTGTCTGCCCTCAAATCTCTTTCCCACATACACGCCTTTGGTGAGGATCGTGGAGCTGGTATGGATTGTGTGTCAGGAACTGCTTACCAAGCTCAGCATGGCCTCTTTGCTTATCTGGCCCTAGGACTGTGTCGGACCCCTATTGCCTCTCTGGTGCAGTGAGACAGACAAGGGCTGTCTTACCTGCCTTTGGGCTGACTGGTCATTTTGCTCAGTGGGCGATACCCATGCCTAGCCCTTGAAGTGGCCTTTGCTTCTATGTGCGTGTGTGCATGTGTGTGTGTGCGTGTGTGCATGTGTGTGTGTGCGTGTGTGTGTGTGTGTGTGTGTGTGTGTGTGTGTTTCTTATTTATGTTTGGGGACTTAGGAAAAGGTTTGACTGCCAGTTTTGCCATCTCTAACTGCTCCTCTCCCACTCGGACTCTTGCGGACAGAAGCCTCTAGGCTAAACCACGAGCTGCTCAGGTCTTGGGTAGCCATGGTGGTGGCCTAGGACTTCATGACATAACGGGGTGAGGCAGTTTCCCCGTGTTTTCTGACCCCATGTTTCCTGCAGCCTTGGGCTGTGGTCCATGTTGCCCTTGGCACACAGACCCCCTCTGCCTTTCTGTTCTAGATCTATGTCCACCTAAAGGAAGGCGGTGGCCCAGATGGCCTGGACGCTCTTAAGAATAAGCCGCAGCTGCATGGCATGGTGGCCCGGAGCCTATGCAAGAATGCAGCCGGGAAGAACTATATCATCTTCACAGGGCCCAGCATCACCAGCCTCAATCTGTTCGAAGAATTTGAGAAGCAAGGTTTGTCCAGCAGACGTCCCAGCACAGCCAGCTCCTTGGGAGTGGGGAGTGACCAGAGAGTGAGGAGGGTAGGAGAAAACGGCTAGCACAGACTGCTCGAGCGTCTCGGCTGCCCTGTATGTCTAGGTTCTGGTGCTCTCATGGGCTAACTGTTAGGTGACAGCATTGGCACAGAGCCCGGCCAGTCCTTTGTGTGTCCTTTACTGTGTGGTTCTGGCCATAAATGGTCTGAAGAAAAAGCCCCTAGTAAAAAAAAAATGGGGGGGGGGGGGACTCTAGAAAGTACCAGAGTCATCTTCCATAGTTGATGAGTCTCCTTCCCATTTGCCAGAGACTCGTGTGGTCAGGAATGATCCTACAGGCCTCAGAAAAGGCCTAGGCTCCTGGAGCAAAAGGCTGCTTGTTCTTTGTAGACTGGATAAACCTCCCATGACTTTGGCAGACGTTGGACATAAAAAAACAAAGACCTTAAGTGCCAAGCTGTGCTTGGGGACAGCGGAGAAAGCATCACTCATAGACAGAAGCTACTAGAACTGAGGCATTTGGCTCTGCATCCCGGTGGATGTCAGGCCTTAAAACTGAACCCTCTTGTATTGTGGAGTGGCAGGTAGCTTACTTACATCCTGGGCCTTAGAAGCCTGGTTGAAGTGAGGGAGCAGGCTGCCGTGGCTAACCAGCCTTGCAGCCTAGGTAAGGATGACCCTCTGCGCTGGGTGGTGCCCGCAGATTCAGCCCATCTGTGGCGAGGACCTACCAAGAGATCGGACTGAGGAGGGAAGGAGAGCTGCAGGACCTGTTCCTAGAACCTGTGACATAGCCGCTTCGGATGAGGTCTCCACGAAGCACAGTGGGGAGGGGCCCGCTGCCTGAGCAGACCTAAGGTCTATAGAGGCATGTCTATAGAACTGTAACCCTTGATGGTGTGTGCATATGTATGTGAGGGTCCACCTCTTGATTTGCTCTCAGCACTAGGAGTTGGAGTGTGTCTCTGTGTGTGTCCAGTGCCAGATGTGCAGAGCTGCATGAGCACGGGACATGGCCTGGGCCTCTGGGGTGCCTTCCCCAGGAGTTAGTAGAGTTGCTTCTGAGATCCTAAGGGACAGGCATTCCTTGGCTCAGCAAGTTAGGAGATGAGAAGAGAACCCCTAGCTGGAAGGGAGTAACTGGATGTGAAATTTTGCCTTTTTCTAAGGTTAGGTAATATAAAAATGATATCACTATGGATTTTAAGAAGCATCTAGAGCTACTGAGCTCTTTTTTTTTTTTAAGATTTATTTTATTTATTTTATGTGTATGAGTACACTGTAGCTGTACAGATGGCCGTGAGCCATCATGTGTGGGGCTGCTGGGAATTGAACTCAGGACCTCTGCCGACCCTGCTCACTCCGGCGTAATTCACTGTAGCTGGAGAAGAGGGCGTCAGATCTCATTACGGGTGGTTGTGAGCCACCATGTGGTTGCTGGGATCTGAACTCAGGACCTTCAGACAGTGCTCTTACCTGCTGAGCCATCTCGCCAGCCCGCTACTGAGCTCTTTGCAGTGGAATACTATGTGCCTTGTCTTCAGTGACAAGAGTCCCAAGAGCTGACGGGCGTGTCCATCCTGAGGTCCCTGGCTGAGTTGTTGGGCATAGCCATACCATCCTTATCACTGCAGCTGTGACCTGGGGGCCTTTCCTAACGTTCGTGTGACACCCTAGCAGATTCCACTTACGGATGCAGATGGGATGTTATACCCCACAGTGCCAACCAAGAGCCCTGTTGTTAAGGGCCATATTGTTGCGTTGATCCATGGCTTGCATTAGTTATGGTCTTAGTGACCTTTGGGTGTGTTCTTGTAGAGGGATGGGGAGGCGGAGAGGAACAGGTCTCCGCAGCTGCCTCTGAGGGTTCAGCTCTCCTTCCCGGGTCGTGGGCTCGCGCACCCTGATAGTGGCACGTGTGAGAGTTTGTTTCTTTCCTTCCAGGGATCTACTGCTGCGGCCTCCTCAGCTCCAGAAAGAGTGACTGCACAGGCCTCCCTCCATCCATGTTGACCAACCCTGTCACCCCACTTGCCCGGGGCCAGCACCAGATCAGGACGAAGGGCAACATGTCTCTGATCTGCTGGTATAACAAGGGGCATTTCCGCTTCCTGACCAATGCCTACTCCCCTGTGCAGCAAGGTTAGTAGGGAGTGTGGACATGGGTACAGGAGGGGGGGGCACCCAGCGCACAAGCATGGAGGACCCTCATGCTGTCTGTGTCCCCAGCAGTTGGATGTGCTGTTCTGGGAAGAGACATGTAGGAGCCTCCATGAAGTTCTTAGCTTGCCTTGGCCAAACTGGGAAGGTTTGATTGGGCAGGTGGTGTGTTAGGGTGTGGTGGCTCTGTTGCTTAGGGCATGGTAATGGGCTACATCATGGGTAGAATTTGTGGATCATTTTATCATCTCTGACTCCTGGAAGCAAAGTGGCTGCCAGGTGGTGCTGTTTCCCTTGCTAATTCTCTGGGGATTTAAAATCAATTCAGAGTAGAGGGACTTAATTAGCCTAGAGTCTGTATTTAAAGAAACTGACAGTTAAGACCACGTTAAACTGCTGAGACAAAAATTGAGAGGATTGCAAAGGAATCTGCAGAGATGCTTCCAGAGTGGTATGTACATGAACGGCTTGCATTCCTGTGTGCACACTGGGTGTGTGACATGCATACTCCTGGGATGTACCACGTGTGCGGTGTGTGTGTGTGTGTGTGTGTGTGTTTGTGTGTATGTGTGTGTGTGTGTGTGTAGTGTATACACATACCATGTGTGTTTATATGTATATGTGTATATATGTATATATACACCACTATGTATTATGTGTGTATATATAGTGTATACACATACCATGTGTGTTTATATATATGTGTGTGTGTGTATATGTATATATACCACTATGTATTGTATGTGTGTGTATATATACATATCGTACACACAAACCATGTGTGTTTATATGTATATGTGTATGTATATATGTATATATACCACTATGTAGTATGTGTGTGTACATATATCTCATATACACAAACCATGTGTTTATATATGTGTGTGTATATATGTATATATATATACCACTATGTATTGTGTGTGAGTATATATATATATATATATGTACATATATAGTGTATATACAAACCATGTGTGTTTATATATATGTGTGTATATATATACCACTATGTTCTGTATGTGAATATATGTATATGTACATATATAATGTATATACAAACCATGTATGTTTATATATGTATGTGTATGTATATATACCACTATGTATTGTGTGTATATGTGTGTGTATACATATATATATAGTGTATACACATACCATGTGTGTTTATGTGTGTATATATATAGTGCATCACATACCATGTGTGTTTATATGTGTGTGTATGTATATATATGTGTGTGTGTATATAGACATATATATACACACACTATATACTATGTATGTACATATAATGTATACATATGCCATGTATGTGTTTATATATGTGTGTATATATGTATATATACCACTATATAGTATGTATATAGTATATACATATACCATGTGTATGTTTCATTTGTGTATATATGTAATATATACCACTATATATACTATATATGTATATACATATACAATCTATATCTATATATCTATATATATAGTTGTACAGTATATGTATGGTCATATTACATGTGTGGTCTACATGTGCTTCTGTGGTTCAGTGTACGTATGTACTTATGTTCTCTGCAATAATGTATGCTTCTGTAGGGTGACATAAAACTAGCTGGCACAGTGGCAAACCCTAACTATGTCCAGGTGCACACCATGCTGGGAAGGACACCTCTATCTTTGTTCCTATGGCCTGCAGAGGGTAGCCAGACAGTACACAAGCAGGCCAGAGGACCAACATCATACAGCAGCCATTGGTGCAATAAAATGGCAAGATCCTGTGGGTTCCCTTTTGGTCCCCATGCACAGCTGGTTGAGTTGTGCCATGACTCGGGAAGCACATTGGCTGCATTCCCTTTGTGTGTGTAGAGAAACATCCTGGGTAGATGAACAGTGATGGCAACTAAGGGGACAAGGAGAGGCCCCTGAGAGGTGTGAGGGGGTTGGGCCTGGTGTGGAAGGCTGGCCTCCTTGTTCCTCTGTCACATGATCCCACCCACTCTGTGAAGAGCCTGGAGAAACTGCTGCTATTGCTCCCTCCCACCAGCCCCTGAGCAAGACAACCAGTATGGGGAGGAATAGAGAAGCCTCCTTCCCCACAGTTCTCCTCAGGCCTGTACGGTAGCATCTGCATGTGTGTCTTAGAGTTGCCTATAGTTATGTCATTGTCTCTGTGCCCATGAAGCTATTGAGTCTTGGTGGCAGATGACTGTGCACTTGTCTGCCTCCAATGCCTCCTCACACCTACCGCTCTGCTGAAGCGCGTGACGGACAGTACTGGTCCAGTTCCCCACTGCGCCCCACCCCGAGGAACTGGGCAGATTGGATGGGGCCTGAGCTCCTGTCTCCTCCACAGGCGTCATCATCAAGCGGAGGAGCGGGGAAATCCCCTGCCCTCTGGCCGTGGAGGCCTTTGCCGCTCACCTCAGCTACATCTGCAGATATGACGACAAATACAGCAAGTGAGTGTGTGGGCAACCAGCGGGTGTGTGGGCGGCTGGTGTGCACGCAAGTGGCATCCGGTGCGTGGGCAGCTGGTGGGTACGTGGATGGCCGGTGTGCATGGGTGTGGCATGGGGCCTGGGGGAGGGGGGTTGACATACTACAACACCTGCACAGTGGTGTGTAGGGAGGGTAGTATTGGCCCAGACATGGTGGAGAACATACAGAGCATGAGGACCCACGAGGTAGACCCCGGCCCTCATCCTGGCCCCAGGTGGCCTATACACCCATCTTCTCTAGAGATCCTCGCACTCCACTCACACCCCAGGCCTCCAGCCCCACCTAAGGTACCTGCCACCACTCATACCCCATTCGTGGGCATCTTGGCACATATCTTGGCCTTTATCTTCTAGGCTTTGTCCAACCTGAGCTGGACGCCCTGGTGGTCTTCAGATACAATGTGTCCAAGATATAGAGACAATAAACAGGATAAGTGAATCCTAAAATAAGGTTCTGTGCATAGTAGTGTCCTCAGGGTCAGTCCCAGGGTCCCAGTCTTCCCTGAGGAAGGACAAATGGATAACAGGAACACATTTGGGAAAGAGAGAGAACACATCACAGACCTGGAACTGAGGGACTAAGCACTTAGGCATGGATGGACCTAGAGAAGGGCTTTGAGAAGACAGCTGCGGGAGGGTGGGGCAGGGCCTGTCATAGCCCCGCCCCTGAGCCCCGCCCACAGCTGGTTCCCAGTGTATCCAACCAGAAGGGAGTGTGCAGATGCTGTGGCCTGATGCTCAGTTTCATTCACTTGCTAAGTCTTAAAGAGCTTCCCTCCTCCATGAGGGAATGTGTAAACCTCAGGAAACAGCTACACAACACCGTGCCTACCCTCTTCCCAGGTATTTCATCTCTCACAAGCCAAACAAGACATGGCAGCAAGTGTTCTGGTTCGCCATCAGCATTGCCGTCAACAACGCCTACATCCTGTACAAAATGTCAGATGCCTACCACGTGAAGAGATACAGCCGGGCACAGTTTGGAGAGAGACTTGTCAGGGAGCTGCTGGGTCTGGAGGTGGAGGACACATCACCAGCCCACTGAGACTGCTGGCCCAGGGGTTTCAGGGACAAGGAAGGAGCCTGTCGCCTGCCTGCCCGCTGGAGGGCCCATGTGTGGTCAGAGGTCTGCTTTCCACCATCAACCCCACAAAGGGCGGCTCCCTAGAGCCTGATGCAGGTGACTGGATGGGCTGTGACCTCGGAAGGTACCAGCAGTGGGACCAGTGGACCGTGCTCTGCTTTCCTGAGCTTGAAAGATCGTGACTGGCTCAAGTTCAGACCAGGCAAGCTTACAAAATGGACCACTCAGTGCCACCCCTTAGCACCCGGGGTGTGGGTTCACTCTCCCGTGAGATCAGCTTAGATGGCTCCCTTGGACGAAGAGATGCAATGTGGTGCCATTAAAACTCAGAGCCAACAGGACAGGGGCAGCTGCAGCTTGCTGACTATAAACAGGGTGTTCCTGTTCTGTCCTCCACGGGGCTGGGACAAACAGGGTGAGGAGGGGAGAGTAATGCCGTTTTTTTTATTATTATTATTTTTCAATATATCTTCAGGTTAATTCCCTACTGTTGCTTAAGGTCTACTGTGAACAAATGTGTCCCCCCACCTCTCCAATACCACACACCCTCAGAGCTCCCTGCATGATCACAGTTCTGTGTCTGGCCTGTGGCAGGGTAGGAAGGGCCGCTGGCTTCCAGGACAGATGTGGCTACAGCTACCAAGACCTGGGGAGCCTGCTGGCTAAATACTCTGTCACCTTGTCACTGTTGGCAGAATCAACTGTCTTGAGAACTATGTAGCATCATGAAAATCCTTCACCTCCCTCTGTCTGTGGGGATGGGGCCCCCCAAAAAGGCACAGCAGGATTAGGAAGCCCTGGCTGGGGACTGGCCCTGTCAGGAAGGCATGTGGGACTTCCCATAGACCCAGGTCCTTCCCACCAGAGGTTGACATATCTCCATGGAGCCTGAGCCTCAAGGTGGGCCCACTGTCCCCACAGATGGAAAACAAGGATTTTCTGCATCTTGCATCCCTTCTTCCTGATCTTGAAGCCACCTAACATGCTCAGATGCAGAATGCCCTCGGCAGGGGCTTTGGGGCACTCCCTCCTTCACTCAGTGAGCTGAGGTGTGGCTGGCAGAATGTTCTCCACACCTTGTCACATCTGTATCCTCCCTCTCCTCCACAAGCTCCCTCGCCTGTGGTGGGACCCACAATGCCACAGATGATAGGCCCTGTTTCAGTTTGTGTTTAAGATAACCTTTGCTGCACCCTTAATCGGATCAAAAGCACTTTTGCCACAAGGAGAAATATATTTTTAATTTGTGATGCTTTTCTACGAGGTCCACTCTTTCTGAGTTCAGGTGTTTCCAACACTTAGGGAGACTAATGAAGGCCAATGACTTTTTCTTTTTTGTCCAAACAAGAAAAATAAAAATAAAAGTCTATTTAGATGTTGGCTGTTAGATGTGGCTTTGTTTCAAAGGTCAGAGTTAGAAAGTTATTCCCTTGAACTTGCTTTCCCGTTGTGTGACCAGGTACGTGTGAGCTGAACTGTTCTTGGAATCTTGAACCGCTGAGCAGTTTATTAAGTGAAATCAGTTAGGATTTGACGTGTGAATATATTTATATACATATATACACACATATATGTATGTGTTCATATATATGTGTATATATACACGAATGAATGGTAGTAGCAGTTCTGAGTGTAGTTGTCCAGCTTCCCCCCATTATTTTTATTCTTGGTTACCTGAGGTCAACTGTGATCCAAAACTACTAAATGGAAAATTCCAGAAATAAACAATCCATACGTTGTAAGCTTTTATTATAGCACATTGCTACAGTTGTTGTATTTTATCATTAACTTCTTACTGTGCCTAATTAAACTTTATCACAAGAGTGTACATAAAGGAAGAAACATAGCATGTAATTCCAGCACCCACAGAGGATCTTGGGGCTCAGAAATATGTTCCCCTGCTGAAGGATGGATAGGAACGGCTGAGTCTCCCCTAGACTGTGGTGTGCATCTGAGGCCAGCAGGTGGCAATATTCTAAAGCCTGTCGAGTGCAGGAGCCTTCCCAGGCCAGAGGTGCTGTTTGTGGCTCTCTTGCCACCTGTTCTGTAAATAGTGGGAAAATGGTAGCTAGGCAGTGGAGGGGAGGAGGAACTGCAGCCTCTGAGGCATATGAAGGTTGAAGAGCTTTTCTTTTTTTTTTTTTTTTTCCATGAAGGTCAGAATGGCATGTGGTATGGGGTTAGACCTTCCAGTTAGACCTAGATCTTGCCTCATTTGAGGTTATTTTAATTTTATTTGAGCAGCTCATTTGAGGTTATTTTAATTTTATCTTGTTTTATTTTATTTTATGGTCATTTTGCTCTGATGCCACAGAGCCAAGTTACATCCAAATCCATAGGAGGACAGTGTCCACCTAAACAGGCAGGCAAGGTTCTCTGGGATCCTAACAGTCAAACCAGGTATCCAGTCTTGGGCTCACCCACAACCAGAGCCAATGACCATCAAGGCACTCCCATATCACCAGGATGGGAGAGCCACACTGAAGCCAAGTGGGAGGGGGTGGGTGACAGAGCTGGGGCTGATACATGGTCAGTACTGACCCTGGAGGATCAGGACATTGGCCTCTGGGTTTCTTGGCCATCTTTGAAACGGTGTTGGATTTGAGTGGTCCTGGGGCTGGATGGGGTCTGATGTTTGTATTGTCACTGGGAGGCAGCCTCCAGCATTGGGAAGTGTCCAGCATTCATTCAGCACTGGCTAGATAGAGTCAGGGCACTTTCAGAGGCTGGTGACAATTTGCCAGAGACAGTTGGCCCCAAAAGTTGCTTTCAGGAGTGCTGGTACCCAGTGAGTGGAAGGTGATTTTAAATCCATCTGTAGGCCTGGGCAGGGTACTCTAAGGAAAAGATACATCCAGGAAGACAAGCCCTGGCTCTGGGCTCACAGGAAGAGCTAGCTCACAAGCAGTGACTTAGGACAGCCTAGCCTGAGGCTCCACCTCCCCAACCCCATCCCACCCCCCACCCCGCTCTCCTCCCTTAAGGGGTGTATGAGCTAACGCCTTGAACATGGCCTGGACCTGAGCATACTGTCTGCTGAGCTCTCCGTCAGGTGAAGGATCCTGCCCATTCTTGGGAGAGCAGCCATGACAAGGAAACTCATGGTCGGAGAAGATTGGAGATTTCGGTTTCTACCAACACTTCTTAATGTTTTCCCTCGTTTCCCCCTTGTGATTTTTATTTAGCAATTTTCCAGGGCAGACAATCAGTTTTATGGGGATCTACATGTGTAGCTCTCCAGAATGTCACAGCCACAGAGCCTCCTAGTAATATAAGAGGATAGCCTCTTGAGATGACCCTTGTCTGTACTCAAGCATACTTCACAAGATTTATCTATCTATTTATTTATTTACAAATTTCATAGCCCATGAACTAAGTCCAGGGTCTTCTGTGTGACATGTGGCCCTGTTAGATAAATCCGGTATTGGGGCTGGAGAGATGGCTCAGCAGTTAAGAGCACTAGCTGCTCTTCCAGAGGTCCTGAGTTCAATTCCCAGCAGCCACATGGAGGCTCACAACCATCTGTCATGGGATCTGATGCCCTCTTCAGGTGTGTCTGAAGACAACGACAGTGTCATATACATAAATAAACTTTAAAAAGAGAAAAAGAAAAGATAAGATAATTCAGGTATCCAGACATGGTTGTTTCTTAACAGAGTTGTTGTTGTAAACAAAACTCTAAAATACAGTCACACACACACACATTGTGTTTTCCATTCTGATTGGCCTTTCTTGGGGTGAGAGGGTATGGGACATACGCTTACACAAAGCACCAAGTCTGTTGGTGGTCACAGCTACTGTTACAGTTTGGATATAAAATGTCCATGGGAACTGATGTATTGAAGGCTCGTTCCCCAGGAGGTGACTGAACCATGGAGATGCTAAACTGGGTAATGACTTAGGCAGTTGATGAGTTCTTAGCTGAGTGAGCTGTCAGATGCTGGGCCTGAATTAGAGGAGGTGGTCACTGGGGACACACCTTTAAGAGCTTTGCCTTGCTTCTGGTCCCTTTGTGCTTCACCCTCTGCCTCCTGGTCTCCTGGGTGACCATCTTTCCTCAGCCATTTCCTTCTGCCATGGCGTTTCTGCTGTGCTTCCGGCCTGAAAGCAATGCACCGAAACCATGGCCCAAAATAAACCGTTCGCCTTTAAGTGTGGTTCTCAGATACTTTGTCACAAAAATCAGGAGCTGACCAATAAATACATCTGGGATTAGACTAAGCCTGGGACCCCACCCAGGGCTGTGGGAGATGAAGAGAGACAGACCAGGGTTCCTTGCTGCCCTTTTCGGGAGATGGTTCTGTATCTTCCTCAGTTCCACTTCCTATCTCCTGTTCTGTGCACTGTTCTGTGCAGCTGGCAGCTCTCATGACCTCTGACCTGTTGGCCCTTGCATCCTCTGTCCCCACGGGTACCAGAGTCACAAGTGCACAGACCCAAAGACAATGTGTGAGCAAAGGAGATTTGGAAGGGAGCCCCTTGCAAAGGACTGTGCCCAGTGTCAGGGCTCCTGAGTTGTGGGGGACCGGCCAATGGACCCTCACTCCGTGGGTGATCTCGGACTGGAGAATTATTGAGTACCTGTGAAAATAAGCGGGTAAGAGAGAGACAAAAGAAATCGACACCAAGTAGCTGTATCAAGGTGTGTCTTTACTCGGGGAGAACTGAGTTTATATAACAAGAGGCAGAATCGAAACCATAAAGGCAAACCGAAACCCACAATCTAACATAAACAACAGACCGGAGGAAAGGAACTTCAAAGGCAAGCCCGACAAGGTGAGACAGTCTTTGATCTATGGCAGTCAGGCATCCGCAGGTGGCATCACAGTCCTGGGGCTGAGAGAGAGTTTCACTTTTGGAACTCTCCGGGCCAAGGGGGAGGGAGCCCACACTGAGTGACTTGGCCAATCACCTGTGATCTAGAGACATGGGAATTTGCATAATACCATAATACCAAGTCCTGCTTGCTAAGTTGGCCCAGGGAAGTCCTTCTTGACTGAAGTTCAAATAAATGAGAGGGGTACAGTTATGGCCTTGCTGAACATCCAAGAAGGACACAGTAAACAGGAACTGTTGCTGTTAACAGTAGTTCATGAAGAGGATGATTTCATTTTCCAGGGTTCTGCTTATATATTTTATTATAAGAAAACAAAAGTATTTTAAGGAGGGCTGGAGAAATGGTATCTTAGTTATGGTTTTACAGCTGTAAGCAGGTACACATGACTGAGGCAACTCTTATAAGGACAACATTTAATTGGCATTTGCTTACAGGTTCAGAGGTTCAGTCCATTATCATCAAGGTGGGAGCATGGCAGCATCCAGGCAGGCATGGTGTAGGAGGAGCTGAGAGTTCTACATCTTTATCTCAAAGCCACTAAGAAGAGATTAGCTTCCAGGCAGCTAAGACTAGGGTCTTCTAGCCTACACCCACAGTGACACACCTACTCCAACAAGGCCACCTCCTAATAGTGCCACTCATATACAGACCAAACATATACAGACCATCACAGCCGGCTTCATGGTTAAGAGCACTTGATGCTCTTGTAGGGGACCTGGCCCTGGTTCCTAGCACCCCTATGGTTGTTCATAACCAATCATTTGTAACTCCAGATCCAAGAAACCCAATACTCTGCATTAACCTCTGCTGGCATCAAGCAGACATGCAGAGAAATATACATGCATGCAGGGTGCACATACATACATACATTCATACATACATGCAGGGAAATAACTCATGCCTCTTACACATAAACTAAAAAGGATTCTGAGCAGCACATCTTTCATAAAATAGAACATTAAAATATTTATTTTAATAATTTTCAGTGTGTGTGTATGCATGCACACACACTTGTTTATTTATTGTGTGCCAATACACAGGAGGGCCAGAAGAAGATATTGGATCCCCTGGTGCTGGAATCACAAGTATTTTTGAGCAACTCATTGTGGGTGCTGGGAACTGAGCTTTGGTCCTCTGCAAGAGCAGTGAGTGTTCTTAACCTCTGAGCCATTTCTCGAGCTCCACCATTAAAATATCTTTGCGAAACATTATAACAATGCTTGTAGGTTTTCTACTGGCCAAAGATAGTTTCTTCACCTTTTTTAAAAATTCAGTGATTTCAAATCAATCTCCCAGTAAGTGCAGAATATACCTTCATGGCTTTCTGTGTATGCTGGTGTGATAACTTTTTAACAGACGGTGACTGTCTCCAGCTCCCGTTCTTGATCTCTTCCCTCTATGGCTCTTGTCTGCATCTCTGCGGCACCTTCTTTCTATCTCCACCTTTCTCTCCTTCCTCAGGATTCCTCTGGTTGAAGGAGAGTTAGAGGGACATAGGTAGACAAGAAAGGGAAATGAGGCTCTCTGAGCGGGCACTTCTTGTTCCCAGAAGTCATTGTAAGAAAGTGTAGGGGTGGGTATCTAAACAGGACCAATAGGGGCAAGAGGAAGACTTGGGGATTTATAAAATACCCAGGCCAGAGTGGACTTTCACAGGGTTTCTCCAGTCTGAAGGAGTGAAGCCGTTATTTTTCCTTTCTCCATGGTTTCTTCTGGATGTTCAGTTCTTTGTCCATCCCAGAGAATGAGTTCAGTGACACCCTAGATGACTCTCAGCACCACCATCACATTTCCTGGCTTCTGTTCAGATTTGAGACACCTACTTTAGGACACCTGACTGAAAAAAATCGAGGACTTGGAAGTGGCCGTGACAATCTGGTAAGGGCTCCTTCTGAGCAAGGGAACACCCCTATAACTAGCATGGTCAAACCCAGTCAGCCCTACCGCCATTGCGAACAAGGAGAGTCAGGGAGCGGGCTTCAGTGGGACACTGATTTCCTATGGCTGGGTGGAGGTGACTGGCAGGAACTTTCTCCCAAGAGAACCAGAACAGGAGCTTATGCCTGGACTCCTGAGCCAAGAGATGTTGCGAAGCAGATCTCAAGGAGCTAATTGTCTTCCCGAGGAGGAAGAGAGCTCTTCCTGCTTGCTATACCTGGGAAGGGGCCATGGGAAGGCTGTGACAGGCCTCTCTCTGTTCAATTGCTCTCAGCCAGCATTGGGCTCTTGGGCCCTTGAGCTGTAAATAGCCAAGTGTAGGCACCTGGGGCCCGCTGGAGGCAAGGAAAACTTCCTCAGTTTTCTCTTGAGCAAAACTCAAAGTAGTCTTGAAGTTTTCTGATGTAGAGGAAAGAAAGCCTGCTTTGAGGTCAGCGTGGGGGAGAGCCTGAAATTCAAATGCAGGAGGGTCCGAATGGGCTAGAGGGCAGGGGCTGTCTCTGGATAGGAGTGATTTGTTGTGGGGCTTCTGGGGGGCTTTAGCTGTTTGTCCAGAGCCCACATGGATACTTCTGGGGTGGCGGGGCAAATTCCCTCTCACACATATGTCCCCTCCTTAGCCCAGGCTTCCTCCCCCCACCCCCCAGCCCCCCTTGTTCCTATTGTATATGTAATGCTCTCTGCTGGCCTTGCAAAAAAACAAACAGCAGGCTCCCAAGGCCCCCAAACTAATGGGTTAGTAGGGAAGGAAATGGGAACAGTGCAGGGCAGTGGCTGCTGGGCTTCAGGGGAGACTCAGTGGTACAGGCCTTACCCTGGTTTCACCCCTGTGACAGTCAGTCCATGCAGCTAAAGGACTCGTAAGAGTTTCCCCAGCCTCGTGTCTGTAACACTAAAATGGCTACACTTTGGAAGCTCACATGAAAGTGCCATTGCAGCCCAGGGCCAGGTGCTGTAGACAGGCTGCTGCCAACAACAGTGGCAGCCAGAAAGCATCAGCCTGCTTGGGTGCAAGGCTGGAAAGGCGGGCCCACAGGGTCTCAGTGGCTGCTCCTTCTGCATGCCGTCTCTATGCCTGTTGCCCTTTGATTGAGGAGGGGTATTCTTCCCCCGCCCCCCCTTGCAGCCTGCTTTTGCTCTAACATGTCCTCGGGACCCCCCTTCCTGTCTTGTACATGGCCCAAATGATTCGTGCCGGGTGGATTCCATGCTCGCGCCTAGATTATAGATGTGAGAAACAGATCATTGGGAGCATTTCTCTAGGTTGTATGTAATGGTGGATTTTATACTAGGAGGTCATTACGGGCACAGGGCCCATGGGCACATGGGCAAAAGTAATCCAAGCAGGTACCCAAGTCCACTTCCTGTGTTCCTTGTCGGAATGTTGAGCCCTTGGCCCCATGTCCATCATGTTGTGAGGTGTAACAGGGAAGGTGGATATGAATAGACAGTTTCAGATGCAAGAGCTGACAAATAGCAGGGCCCATGACCTGAATGTAACCTGTTTCAGTTGGGAATAGGAATGTGACAGGCATCAGAGGCATAGCTGTAAGAAAGGAATAATCCTGCCTGTTGGCTGTGGCTAAGAATGGACGAGTAATCCCTTTCTCTGGCACTTCTGTAAATGAAAACAGGGAATTACTAAATTGGTAGGTGGATGGGTCTCAGAGTGAGGCAGAGTCCAAAATCTGGGCTTTTTAGAAAATCCACTAGGAGCCAGGCGATGGTGGCGCACACCTTTAATCCCAGCACTTGGGAGGCAGAGGGAGGTGGATTTCTGAGTTTGAGGCCAGCCTGGTCTACAGAATGAGTTCCAGGACAGCAGAAACAGGACAGAGAAACCCTGTCTCGATAAACCAAAAAAAAAAAGAAAAAAAAAAAAAAGAAAAGAAAAAAGAAAAAAAAAGAAAAGAAAAGAAAACACACTTGGGCTGGAGAGATGGCTCAGCGGTTAAGAGCACTGACTGCTCTTCCAAAGGTTCTGAGTTCAAATCCCAGCAACCACATGGTAGTTCACAACCATCTGTAATGAGATCTGATGCCCTCTTTTGGGATGTCTGAAGACAGCTACCGTGTACTTACACATAATAAATAAAGAAATCTTTAAAAAAAAAAAAAAAGAAAGAAAAGACACTCATGATGAAGCTTGGTGTCCCTTCCCAAACCCTTGCCTGGACCTTGATCATTTGTAACTATGTAACATGAGTTGTAACTATGTAACACATGTAACGAGGGGCGGGACAGTGGACTAATGGGCGAACACCTACCTACCTCTTGCTTGCATCTGTCTCTAGCTCCGTGAAGTCTGTGAGCGACTGATCACTGCTGATATCTTAACTGTGGGGTTTGGGGCAGCGTGAGGCTAGAGCAGAGCATCCCCATCACACAGCATGGTCTTTCTGAACTCAGTAAATGCAGCTCCTGGCATCTCTTGGAGCTGATGTGGTTTACACAGAGAGTAGTTCTTCTGGCGAATCAAGTGGCATCAAATGTCTTGAATGCAAACAGAACTATGGGAAACCTGGGCCTGACTCCCTGTGGGCAAGGACAAGACAGTGGCATAGCCATAGGAAAGACTGGAAGAAAAAAGTGGGAGGTGGCAGGGGCCTGAGCTGGTGTGGAAAGCCCTTTACCCAAGCCAGCCTCCTCCCAGGACAGACCTGTGAGTGTGCTGGCTGCCCGCTGCTGACAGCCAGGAGAGGCCCATCAAGGTAGATGAAGGACTGCAGGTAGGAAAACCTGGCCCAAGACTTCTGTATCTCTTCCCCCTCAATTTTATGGCAAATAGGACAAACTGATTCCAAGATTCCTCCAAAGTCACCACCTAACACTGGGCAGATTTATTCTCAGACGTTCAAACAAAATCCTGGTCACCTTTGTCAGAAGGTGTGGTCCCAGCACCCCCTGGGAGGTCTCCCTTACAAGAGTGAATTCTGACCACCTATGTTCTCAGAACTTTATTCAGCAAAGTCTGAAGAAAGAATAGAGAGTATTGAGTTGTTGAGGCTGTTTGTCTTCATATGCAGACACATGCAAATTGATTGTGAGCATAGGTTTCTAGATAGTTGGTTGTCCAGCGCTCAGCCAGGTGGTGGTGAAACAATTGGGGGAGGGAAGGGTGCGTCCTGCCAGAGCTCTAGTACTCTGGCTGGGCAATGCAGGAGGCCTCGAGCTTTCCCCTCCATCAGGTGGGCATCTGGCTATGGAAAGCCACTATCCCAAGTCCTCGAGGAGTGGAGAGAGAAAAACCCTGTGGGTTCTCAATCTCGGACATCCCAGATGCCACTGGATATTGAGGAAGAGCTGAGAACGAGGCGGGGCCCCAGGGGCAGCTCAGTCAGCCCCTGGCGAAGGTAGAAAGGGGGCGGGCAGAGAAAGGGCACCTGGTGGTTCCCACTCGAGTGTGGGGCGAGTGTGGGGCGAGAGAGTCCTTGGTCTGGTCTCACAGCTGCAGCTGGAAGACTTTCCTGCGTGAGATTAGACGCTGCTCTTTAGGAGCAGGCCTAATCCATTGCCCCAGGATGGGGAGTCTCGATGAAAAGGAGGCAGTCCATGGTCTTAAGGCATTTTATTGTAGGAGAGAGAAGGGGGGGGGAGGGAGAGGGGGAGGGAGAGGGGGAGGGAGAGGGGGAGGGAGGGAGGGAGGGAGGGAGAACAGAAAAGTAGAGGCTGGCCATGGCCATGTGGAGAGAAGGGGAAGGGAAGAGAGGGAGCAAGAGGTGAGAATAAAGACACGAAGAGTAAGAGGTCAAGAGAGACAGGAGGGGTCAAGCAGCCCCTTTTATAGTGGGCTGGGCTACCTTTCTGTTCCCAGGTAACTGTGGGGCAGGCTATACCTGGCTGTGGGCAGTTGACTGGGGGTGGAGTTCAGGCAGAATACCGGGAGCTCGGGGCATTGTCTAGACACAGGATAATAGAGTCAGGGCTCATGGTGTCAGTGTCTATGTCTTGGGACATAGCTTTACTGTTCTGTCCCTTGTAGTATTTCCTATTGGGTCTCTGGAATAAGACTCGCTCAACCAAGAACACAGACTGCCTTTCATGGTCCAACAGTTGGTCACTTTTTTAGGGTTACTATTGCTGTGATAAAACACCATGACCAAAAGCAACATAGGGAGGAAAGGGCTTATTTTTGTATGAACTTCATATCAAGTTCATTATCAAGAAGGAAGCTGGAGCAGGAACTCAAGCAGGGCAGGAACCTGCAGGCAAGCGCCGATCCAGAGGCCATGGCAGGGGTCGGGGGTCGGGTGCCACTCATTGACTTGCCCCTTATGGCTTGCTCAGCCTGCTTTCTTACAGAACCCAGGACCATCAGCCTAGGTGTGGCACTACCCACACTCATATCAATCACTAAGAAAATGCCCTATTGGCTAATCTTTTCACATTTTTACTTATTCTCCTCTCATACAGTACATCCTGACCACAGCTTCCCCTCCCTCCACTCCTCCTTGCTCTCCCTTCTCCCCTTTCCCCCATGTTCACCGCCCCCAGTGGACAGGCCTCCCAGAGATATCTACTGAACACAGCAAACAGGATAAGACCAGGTCTAAACCCTTCATCAAGGCTGAGTGAGGTAGCCCAGTAGGAGGAAAAGGGTTCAAGAGCATAAGAGTCAGAGACACCCCCACTGTCAGGAGTCCCTCCCCAAACACCAAGAACCTAGTTGATTCTGTTCTTTCAGTGTTCTTGACCCCCTCTGGCTCCTACAATCCCCCTTCCCCATCTTCTGCGGGGTTCCAAGCTCCAAGGGGAAAGACCCAATGGAGACTTCAACTTGGACTCTCTCTCCACCTAATGTTTGGTTGTGGGAGTCTGTGTCTACTCCCATCAGCTGCCAGAGGCAGCCACTCTGATGACAACTGGATTGGGCATTAATCTGAGTATAGCATATTAGGAATCATTTGTTTATTTGACTTTATTTTTGGGGGGGTGGGTGGGCATAGTGATGTTTGGCTCTACCCTAAGTCTTTAGGCTATCCAGCCTCTGGTTCCTGATCCATCCAGGCAGTATTAAGCATAGACTCCTTATGATGTGGGCCTCAAATTAGACAACTCATTGGTTGGCCACTTGCATAAGTTCTGAGCCATCAGTACCCCAGCACGCCTTGCATGGGTAGGTAGAAGATTTTGTGGCTGGATTGATGTCCCGGTTCCAACACTGGTTAGAGAAGATGGCTTGTTCAGGCTCCATATCATCCGTTACTAGGAGTCCTCACTAGGGTCACCCTTGTGGATCCCAGGAAATTTCCACTGTCCTAGGTCTCCACATCACCCCCCAAATACCCTCCAGTTTCAGTCTTTTCTCTCCCTCCATTCCCCATCTGATACCTCCTGCTCACATCCCCACTCATGCCCAGTACACCCACAAAATCTATTCTATGTCCCCTTCCCAGGGAGACCCGTGTGTCCCTTCTTGTTTAGCCTCTCTGTTTCTATGGACTGTATACCACAATTGTCATTTACTTCATAGCTAATGTCCACTTATGAGTGACCACACACCATGTTTGTCTTTCTTGGTCTGGGCTACCTCACTCAGGGCAATTTTTTTTTCTAGTTCTATCCATTTTCCTGCAGATCTCATGAAATCATTTTTCTAAATTGCTGAGTAGTACTCTATTGTATAAACCACATTTTCTTTATCTGTTCTTCAGTTGAGGGACATCTGTGATGTTTCCAGCTCTGGCTAATTATGAATAAAGCCAGTATGATTATAGTTGAGCAAGTGTCCTTGTGGTAGGAGGGAATGTCTTTTGGGTATATGCCCAGGAGTGGTACAACTAGGTCTTGAGGTAGATCGAGTCCCAATTTTCTGAGGAACCACCATGTTGATTTCTATAGTGGCTGTACAAGTTTGCTCTCCCACCAGCAACAGAATAGTGTTTCCCTTGTTCTACATCC
Source organism: Mastomys coucha (assembly GCF_008632895.1). Lineage (NCBI taxonomy): Eukaryota > Metazoa > Chordata > Mammalia > Rodentia > Muridae > Mastomys > Mastomys coucha. The sequence goes on along the minus strand of NW_022196905.1, from coordinate 262,911,024 downwards.
TCACCAGCAGGAACTATCACTCATGTTATTGATTTTAGCATCCTGGTAGGTATAAGGTGGAATCTCAAAGTAGTCTTGAGTTACATTTCCCTGGTGGCTAAGGATGTTGAACATTTATTTCTCTAGGTGTTTCACAGCTATTTGATTACTCTGTTGAGGGTTCTCTGTTTATATCTGTACTCTATTTTTTTTGTTTTGCTTTTGTTTTTGTTTTTTTTTTTGTTTTTGTTTTTCTGCATAGCCCTGGTTCTGCTGGAACTCACTCTGTAGACCAGGCTGACCTCGAACTCAGAAATCAGCCTGTCTTTGCCTCCCAAGTGCTGGGATTAAAGGCATGAGCCACCACTGCCCAGCTATACTCTATTTTTAATTGGATTGTTTTGG